>NC_051156.1:234658664-234875800 GCF_013339745.2 Dermacentor silvarum
GCGAGCCATTGCGATGGCGCACGTACGAGCTGGTGCAGTGACGTAGCAGCAAGGATACGTACACAGGCGTAGCCTCCGACGATTGGTTCTTTGCTGATGAAATCATCACCGTCGACCTATGGTCCCTCGAGAGAGAACAGGGCGCTAAGGGCGTCCGCAGATCTTTATCCGCGTAGCATCCGCACTATCGAGGCGTCGGTGGCCTTCCTCGTATTGTATACGGCACAGCGGTTACGCGTATACGGCGCAGCGGTTACGCAAGTTTCTCGTCACCACCACCATCCACTATACCTTAGTTATACACAACAAAGGTTGTCGCTGCGGACGCCTCCTCGCCGCCATCAGGCGTCATCTCGGAGGGAAGCCCCGGATTGTCCTTACGAGCATATCCTGTTTCGGCGTATCGTGACGACAACGGCCGCGACTGACCCTCCAGGAACCGGGGCGGTGTACGCGACACTGGATTGTGACCTCTCCCGTCGATTGCGATCGCGCGCATCGCCCATTCTCCTTCCTCGCCTGGGTTGTCCTCGCGTTGCGAGCAAGGCAGGCAGGCAGGCAAGCGAACAAGCAGCCTCCTTTTCCGCAGGTTGCGGTCCTTTGTATCTAGCCCCCTTTTCGAGGTATAGGCACGTATACTACGTGCGCTCACCGTGGCAATATGGGGTCGACACTGTTGTACCACTACTACTATACCACTGTTGCTGTTGCTACTATACCGTCCGGGGGTCCCCGCTCACTGCGTCAACCGACCTCGATCGTATACGGCAGGCAGGCGGGAAGGAACGAACCCGGCATGTACCGGTATGGGGAGGGGTATATAGTGATGCTTGCACGCGGTTGTGTGTCCTCTGATACAAGACGTGCGGTGCGCCGGCTTGAGAACACTGTTCTTTCTGTCTACGCCAAACTTTCTCCCTTCGCTTGATCCACAGGTCGTCGAGGAGGCGGGCGGGTCGACGGCGTTTTCACGTCTGCATGCTTCCGATGATCGACGACACATAGTAAGAGCAACGTCCCGGTTATATCCCGCTGCAGGCGCCGTCATTTCCGTCATGTGTTGCGCGCGAGAGCAAAAATGTATCGATGCGAGCGGCAGGCGTTCTGTGTATACCGTCTCGATCGACCTATAAACTTTATTGCGTCGAGAGCGCGTGTTTGCCGTCCGATACGCCGTGGGATCGACGCCATTTTGAAGCTATATAGTGCGTTTGGCCGCATTCGAAAAGCGTTCGAAAGGTCGAAAGGTCCCGAGAGGCTTGTCAAAATAATTTTTTTTTTTCGAAGCGGCGTCCGTATGCTTCGTACGCGTATATATAGCGTGCACCGGAAGCAAAACGGTGGCGTTTCTGACACGTGTACTTGCGAAGGCGTGCATCTTGCTTTTCGCAGAACGTGCGCTTTCTTCTGCCTTTTCCGACCGTCGAAGCCACACGTCACCCGCCCGAACATCGGCGTTCAGCGATGAGCTTGCGACTCCAATAGCTGTTATTTTCCCCTCTTTAATTTCTTCCTTCCTTTCTTTTGCTCTTTGTTTATTTTTCTCCAGCTTTTCGTTGGGGCCTGTTGCGCATGCTCCGGACACGGAACACAGAGTGTGGTGTAGTGTGTATAAGTTTGATAGGCAGGTACAGCTGTGCGAATGTGGCTTAATTGACGGGTGTATAACGCGAAATCGGGTTGACACGAGGCAGGTGCCGTGCGTTGGTCGCGTTTGAGTGGGAACGAACCATGCAGAGGTGGCAGACGAAGCCGGTCGGCTGATGCCAGATTATTTCGTGGCTGTATAACGCCGCGATTGGTGAGGAAAGTAACAGTTATTCGCTTGTACTTTATTTGGGACAACAACCTCGTGGACGCCAGAGAGAGAGAGAGAGAGAGAGAGAGAGAGAGAGACGAGGGGGCAAAATACGAAGACGGAGAAAACCGTCCGCTGCTTGAGGAGCGTAAGGGCAAACGAGAAATCGATATACAATATTCTACAACAGTGATCCACTCAGTCAAATCCCAATACAAAGGGCAATGAACTCGGTAATAGAAACGGCTGGTGGTACATTGCTTTTTTTTTATTGAAACCTGCTTTTTTTTCAGTTACATTGTATTTTCCTGCGAAATTCTTAATAGCAGTAAGTAATGAAAGTAATTGCGAGATGGAAGCAGCAGAGATGGCAATAGTTAACGCCCAGGAGATTGAACAGAGATTTATTTATTTATTTATTTATTTATTTATTTATTTATTTATTTATTTATTTATTTATTTATTTATTTATTTCTACAATACTGCAAGCCCAAGCAGTACGACAAAGTTACATGAATATAAAAAAAAAGGGCAATACATGCAGCGCTTACAAACATCAGCATATAACAAGATCGAATAGGTAGCAAATAAAGCGTATAAATATATAACCAAAGAAACGCGAGATAATGGAGTTGCGTTCATTCACTCTTTGAACTACACCGCGGTAATAAAGAATTGTCTGCTGGCACTTAATTGACGACTTGTTCGAACGGTCGGCAGGGTTCAGAGTATATAAAGCCCATTGTGCTAACTCTGTCGACTTGTTTCGCTGTGTGGTATTAAGTGACACTGCATGCGGCTATCATTCAGCACCGGATATGAAGCGCCCGGAGCTGGGCGCGAGATGACAGACCTCGAACGAAACAATGCCGCACTAAGTTGATAAGGGCGTCATCGTTCAAATCTGCCTGTCTTATCGGTATTATTTCCGACACAACACGAGCAGAACGGACCGATACTGCTTAGCTTTTTTTTTCTTTTTTTTGCGAGATGGTGTGCCTATCTCTCCAATTCCGTGTATCAATTCAGACTAATTGTTCTCCCGTATATATGCACACTATACAGCAACGGATATCTCTATATATGTTCACATTTTTGGGAGATTGCTGGTTTACTGTTCCGAAATTCAGTGTGTCACTTAAGCGTACTTGTTCTCTAGTATTCTACTGCATACTGCGTACCGCGTGCACATATGCTGTCACCTGCTGTTTGAGGTATTCGACACCTACAAACGCTGCCCTTTTATATTTGCTCGCTACGTGTATATACAACGCGAGTCACCGCCCTTTTCTTTTATTTCCTTTTCTTTTTTTTCTTTTTCATCAACTCGAGCGCATGCTCGCGCTCACTAATTTGCGCATCCACTCGTTCAAAATGCCTGAATGCTGTCAAATATGATATAGATTTTGGAATAGGCAGCCGTAATGATGCCTTATAGACGCTCTGTTGCAGGGTATATGCAACTCTTGTGGCGTGCCTTGCGCTGTAGCTTAAGAACAGCGCACTGTCGTTTTTATACGTGAAATATCGTAAGCCAGGTGGGATATACTTATAGAGGAAAGTATCATTCCATCCGACGCCACTTAAACACATATATGCACTGTTCAGAACAACGAACGAGGGCTATTTTGTCGCCATTGGGAACGCCGTTTCAACTTAACCATCCAGCTAAACGAGCTGTCTCTTGACATCAACTGCAAGCTCGCGTAAGCGCACTGGTTCTCTGTACTAGCCCAATGGACTTCTCTGAATCCTCCACTCGCTTGCACCTGTCCCGACTTCGCGTGTACTTCGATCGAGCTGTACGCGACTCCCGTCGCGGATGTACATAGGCCTATTCAAGTATATGTGTTTGTATATAAACGACCTCCTGGGTGTCCGCCAAGTCTCTCTTATTACTTGGCCAGCTTTCTTCGGACTCATTTCTACCTGTTCTCCTATACGGCTGCCTGTTTTGAAAAGAACATCCGTTGTTAAGGCTATCCGTTTCTCCTGACACGCTGCCTACCCCCCCCCCCCCCTTTTCATTCCTCTCCACTCCGAGTCCGTCGGAAGCTTCTAAAAGTGCGCGGGCCTATATCGTAAGCATCCGGTAATTATGCCGCAACGGGACTCCTGGTCCAACGACGACGGCACAACACGTGGTCTCGACGCTACGCGGACCTGCATTTACCGAGCGTGTCAGAAGGGGTAGCTCTCAAGGCCGCGGCTGCCATTGGGCAAGATGGGGCTATAGTGACAATCGCGAAAGTGCAAGAAAAAAAAAAAAAAGATATGAAGTGTGTATGTCCGCCGCTTATACGGGGCTGTGCGCGCGCCTAGTTGTGCCTTTAGGCTTGCCGCGTCGCGTGGTCAAGATTGAAGGGCGCATTGTCCGGCGCTGCGCTTGGCCAAACAGCGGAAGGCGTCTTGGTCAAGTGGGCAGGTCAGGAGGCACCCAACGTCCGCAGAGCTTAGATGGCCGATTGTCGGCGAGCCGTAATTCCCGGTTATAACGCGAGCGCGTTTGCCACTGTTTTCGCCGTTTCTATACTGTATACTCGTTTCTTTGTTTCTTTGTCTTCTCCCCATCTCTTACGAAGGCTCACGAATGACCACTGCCAAGAAATGTGGCTGTAAGTAGCTGTCTGCGGGATACGTACCTGGAAGATCGCGTGGATTGCTATAACGAACGGAAAGAAAGAAGATAGCCCGATCCTGAATCGTCGACCTTGAAAGAGCGGCAAGCCTGTCTCCTCTTGCCGTCCTCCTATATACATATGCATGCGTGGCTTTGAAGGTTCCTTTGTATCGTTTACACGTTACTACTGCCTTTCATTGCGGGGTGCACGCCAGCGGACGTTCCGTATATACAGTCTTAAGACAAAGTAATTCACTCCCAACGCGGTTTGGTGTCATCTGAGAACAGGCGCACACATTATGGTGTCCAAGCGGGAAAGTCCTTGAAGCCCCATTGTCTTATACCTGACTGAGGCCCGTCTGTGATAACTGTCGGACATCATATACACGCCGGAGCCAGTCGTGTACAGCCGAGGAACTCATACGCTGCGAGCTTTAGCGGAGACGTATCTGTCTGTCTCTGCTGAAAGGCTTGTACACGCGTACGCCTGTCTTGAAGGCAAGTACTCCTCCTCGAACGTGGCAAATCTGGTTCGGAGCAGTCCCGTTATTCACTTGCGATTATGAGGCGCACGCGTACATTGTCTCGCGCGAGCGCTCACATTAGTGCGACGACCATGACGGAGCAAGAAATGGCTGAAAAAAAAAAAAAAAAACTTTAAGAAGGAGAGAACGAGACGGCGTTTTCTATAGCCCAGGACCTGTTTTCATCTGCTATACAGAAGGTTCGAAAAGGCCGTTACTGAAAGGATTCCATTGTATTTCTCGCGGCTCGCAAGTGCAGTTGACGTGCGATGATGATGAGGGAGTTGCTGGCAGACTTAACGTGACTGCAGTAAATCTCGCTGTCTTCTCTTTCCGAAGATCTGGCGCTGCCCGGTCGCATGCATGAGCGAGCGCATACACAATGTGGAATAGGATCTGTTGGCCGTGTTTCATTTGAGCCTTTTCATTTCGAAGCACTGCGGAAGCAGCGGCGCGCTTCTTCGTAGACGACTTCACTCGTCACGGCCAAAAAAGTCCGTGCGCAGTCTCTCTTGTGGGCTGCTGTCCTTCGCTCCCGAGTCCCCCGAGGTGCTTGTCCTTCGCTGGTGATTTGGGGCAAGCGAGGTGTGTGTGTCCTCACGTGCTCTCGAATACGTATTCAGCTATCTTGACGGGCTTGCGGAGAGAGAGCTCTCCGCCGGAACCCAGAACCCTGCAGACGACCGAAGAAAGAGAAAATATATATCGCGGTACTTTTCCAATTATAATTATGAGGCCGTCGTTTTGTGGCTGGGATGCACTCTTTCCCGACGATTCGCGGACGTCGTGCGCACCTTTCCACCGATTTTGAAGTATCCGCAGCCAATGCTCTGCAGCAGTGGTCTCGCGAAGGGCGCGAGGAATTAACGCCGCGCGGTTGTGGACGAAGGTTCACTTGGGTATATGCTTGTTCGATGTCAGCCTTTTGTCACAGCAGCCTCTCCTCCGTAGTGCAATTTCCGATAAGCGCGGTGAATGTACCGCTCTGACGGGCAGTCTCTGTACATCTTCCACGACTATGTAACCTTCCTGTGCTTGGTCGGTCTTAATGGGCGCGAAGGCCGCCGCCGGCCAGAGGAGGGAGGCGTGGCTCCCGGCCGCGGCCAAAGTGGCTAGCGCTGGGCAAGATGGCGCGAAGGTGAAAACAATGGGTGACTGCCCCCTCCACCTTCCCTTCCCACCCCCCAAAACATTGCACACTATATACGCTGCTGAGACAGCGAGATCGTCTCCTCGTGCTCGCTCCCTGCAGCGCGTATAGTATGTACCTCGGTGCGTTATATACCGCGTACACCAGCGCGTCACGCTCGATGCCAGGAGGAGTGTCGGCGGGGTGCGATGCTCTCACGCTCCACTTCGGGGATGGCTATGAGCCTCCCCCTCTCTTATCCAGCGTTCTCCCCTCTCGTGAGCAACCGGCGTGCCGCTTGACGGACAGCGCGCTCTCGCTGGAAGATGATGTGCGCGCGGCCGCATACGAAATATCGAGACGACGCGCTGACAGCGTGTGTAGCGGTGACTCGGCGCGCACGCGTCCTATAATCGCGGGCGTCCCGAAAGCGAGTGTCGTATTATAATGTATACCGAACTGCGGCACCATTTCGAGTGAACGCGCTCATACACGAGTCATGCCCGCATACGTGCGCGGCGTGCGAGGAACGTTCCTATCGTCTCTGGCCGTGGCAGCAATGTTTTTGCCGGGAGTCTATATGGGGGTGGATGAGAAGAAGTGTTCGCTTTCCTTTGATGCATGCCCTTGCCTCGACAGAGCGAGAAGAATTGGGTGGAAAGGAGGGTCTCGATTCTATAGCAACGCTCATATGTGAAGCCAACTGAAAGTGTTCGCTTCGGGTTCATCGTTGTGCCTTAGGAGAGGCTCGGAAGCGTCGAGGTGCACGTTGGTCGACACGTTGCCAACCGGTGATCGTTGCGAGAAAGTTGAGAACGCGAAGAATTCCCTTCTCTATCGCTCTGAAGTAATCAAGACCTTTTAATTAGGCAGAAAATATTGTTTAGATGAAGTACGGTCGGCACTCATGTTTGGACCTTGTTCGAGTGAGTCGACCTGAATGTTAGTTACAGTGGTACATCTACAGTGCTTTGTCTTCTACTCGTTATCCCGTTCTTTGAACGACTCCCTGTTTGACACACCAATGCCTCCTTTACTAGACGCCTGCCGCGTCGCTCGTTTTTCCATTGGAGCGGAGGTTCCCGTAGTTCAGTGTGGTCGCGAAGAGACGGCGCTCGATGCCGACCCTACTTCCTGTTGCGGAGGAAGTGACGATAACGAGGCTGGCACGCGCTCGACCAATGGCTTGACGAGAGACCGCGGGTCCTGCCTCCGGGATCGCAACAAACGCCGTTGTAATCTCGGAGGCAGGGTCACGTGGTTCAGGTTTGGAGCGGCCGCCGCAGCTAGCGCTCGCAGCCGATCCCGGTTAGAGTCACGGTTCGCGAGCATCGGAACCATCGCCGCACATTTATATGTTCCGTCGCTTGCCGCGCAGTACGTTCATTTCCGTCGATATCTTGATGTCACTTGTGGCATCCACTTGAAGAAAAACACAAAAATAATCCAGTTTCGCGAAACGGAACTCGAAATCTAGGGGGGAAATCCGTCAGTTAAGTCAACGCTACTCAATGCACGCTGGCACCGCTACAGCGCGTCGGCGGCCTGGAAGGAATATGGCCGCCGCCACCCAATGTTGCCGGCATGCCGCGTACCTTTGCGGTACTCTAAATTTTTTCCAGTGACTCTAATCCCGGTGGAGGAGAGGAAAGAGGAGAGGGGCAGGAACCAGCTTCTCGGCTCACGCGGCAGGCAACTATTAAAGGAGGCATTGGACACACACACACACACACACACACACACACACCACACACACACCACACACACACACACACACACACACACACACACACACACACACACACACACACAACACACACACACACACACACACCCACACACACACACACACACCACACACCCACACACAACCACACACACACCACACACACACACAAACACACACCCACACACAACCACACCCACACACACACACACACACACACACACACACACGTGTGTGTGTGTGTGTGTGTGTGTGTGGTGTGTGTGTGTGTGTGTGTGTCCAATGCCTCCTTTTTATATATATATATATATATATATATATATATATATATAGGAGCATGCACTTTGCTTCCATCTCGGACAACAGACCGGCGCATATCAATGAGCAATTCGACAAAAGAGAACCAGAGGAGATGTGGACTCGAAAGTGTCGTGGGCGAACATGACACTGTGGTTGGGTTGTGCAGTGCCGGTGCTTAAATGCGCTCAGTATGCATTTCCGTGACGTCACACAGCTGTTGTACGAGCGTTGGCTGTCGGGCGAGCGTGGGAGCGTATATACTCCGCGCACGCGCGAGCGTCACGATCCGCGTCTTCCAATCTCGAATAACGACGAGCAAAGTGAACGTCCATTCACGATTCTGCCGGGGACGCGGCGATTCGGCGACATAGTTCGTGACGCGAGCTCTTCGCTCCCGGCGGCGGCCGGCGCCGACGGCAACTAGCGTCATGAGCGCCGCTTTCGGCGATAAG
Organism: Dermacentor silvarum; assembly: GCF_013339745.2. Lineage (NCBI taxonomy): Eukaryota > Metazoa > Arthropoda > Arachnida > Ixodida > Ixodidae > Dermacentor > Dermacentor silvarum. The sequence goes on from NC_051156.1 coordinate 234,667,214, forward strand.
CGCGTCCTTTCTCCGCAGTCACTGCTGAATCGATTGATCCTTATTCTTTTTTTTACCTGCTCCGTTCTATAGCGATCGCGTTACAGGATCGATGTCCTTGGCACCGAATGCACTGGCGCGTCTTTGAGACTTCGGAAACCTGTCCGCGCGATATCGCCTCTGCTTGCTTCGACGACGACGCGACCGATCGCGGTGCATGGGCGCAGCCGCGATTTCTCGATGAAAGAGACGAGGCGATCGTCGTTTTCCCGAGGCTGTATAGCGAAGAAGGTACATACTGTATGCCTGCGAGCCACCGAGATTGGCTCGAACGATGTGCGTGTGTGTGGGTATGTGTATGGTAGAGGACGGTACGCGCAGACACCTTGACGTGAGGTCGATCGCGATGGTGAGAGTTACGTGGCTGCAGCCGTGGCTGTATATGTATGCGGAGGACACCGAGATATAGGAAAAGGAAGCGGCCACGAATTTGACCCGATGGTGACGTAAGAGCGGTGATTATATACGGAAATCCACGTCGGCGCTGAGTCGACTGTCACTGTCGAGACAGAGCACCATATTGACAACACGTTTCTCACAGAGCAGAAAAAAAAAAACATTTCAGTTACAGCTTTGAATATAAAGTATGTGCACGCGCCGTCGTACATAAAGACTGCGTGTATTATCGACTCATTGTTTCTAGCTGTATACGAACGTGTCATTTAGCAAAAATCACCACCGCCGTTATTTCTCTTTTTTTTTCTGTGACTTAATTTGTTACTGCTTCTAGAGGAGCTTTTTACACGCAGTCCAGAGCAGATGGCGATCTTGCCAAGAGACATCGCTAGCATAAAAAGGGACATATTCACTGCACAAATATTAAAGGCGAACACTTAATCAGTGTTAAAAACAGCGATTCCTGTAAATCTGTGCGCCAGATACATCGCTGACTGCCATTTACAGTGTAGTTGTCTCGCTGAGGAATCCCGTGCGAATTGAAACATTCTGTTTATTCATTGCAGTGTAGAAAAAAAATAAAACAAAAAACTGTGAAGTGTAAAAGTCCCGAAACTGCTCAACCGGTTCTGAGGGACGCCGTATAGTGGAGGGCTCAGGATTAATTTTAACCACCTTTTTTTAACGTGCACCCAAACCATGGAACACGATCGTTTCTTACATTCCGCACCCACCGGAATGTGGCTGCCGCGTCCGTGATGAAACCCGCGACATCGCAGGCGGGTGAGGGGGAAAATAAAGGGGGGGGGGGGATTATCGGCTTTAAAGCTTTAAACTGGAATTTGGCGCTCCCATTCATATTGATGCGGCATGTACTTGCGATACACCGATAGATCGGATAACTTGCACTGCTGACGTCGCTCCGTATATAAGCGGCCTTTTCAATATCGCTTCCTGTACAGAGCCTCTGGAAAAGAATACAGGTCGAACCCGGATATATCGAATCTGAAGGGTATCGCAAGAAAGTTCGATATATAGGTAATTCGATGTACCATAAAATAAAAATGTTATACAAAAATTTTCGGGGCGATTTTACTGCTGTTCGTTATACAGTGGTATTCGTTATATGCGGGTTCGATATATCCGGGTTCGACTGAACTTGACCGTATGTATTAACTGTAGCGCGAAAGACGCGCATGCACGAGAGAAGGGGACACTCACGATCGCTATCGAAGTACAGCAATCGTGTGTTTCCTTTCTTCTCTTGCGTTGCGTCTTTCGCGCTGCATTTCACTACGGCCAAATCTATATACCAACCCACGCAATTTTACGTTTCGATGAACTACTTCGTAATAAAGAAGGAAAAAAAAAGAAATGAAGCGAATAGCAGAAAGAAACAGCCACTTTCTTTTTATGACGTGGAGAACGTATACAACCGCAGAGCGGGAAGTGTATATCGCTATGTGGAGGTGTAGCTGCAGCCACTAACGCGCATGGTAGCGGCGGCGCGGCCGTGTACGTATCAACAGCAGCAGCAACATCAGCAGCTATAGCGCGGTCGGGGTGCGCGATTTTGAAACGGCCGCCCTTGGAATGCGAACGGCCGGCACTGACCCCTCCCCCTTCCCTGAGCCTAGCTCTGTGCTTCGACACGTCGTGCGTGTATAACGGCAGGAACAGCAACACAGAGGCGCGCGCTTCTGAAGAAGAAGGAATGGGCCGGCGCCGTGCTTCGAGGCGCCATTGACAGTGAACCTGGCGCCCGAGGCAGTCGCGCGCGCGAACCGCATTTCCTCGGCCACGCTGCTGCGGGCCGATGGAGCGCAGCCGGCATCAGTGCGAGCGCGGAAGTGGAGGGAGTCGCGAGAAGAAAAAAAGGAACTCCCGACAAAATGCTTTTCGTATTGTGATTGGTTTTCTTCTTTCTCATTTTCTTCCTTTCGCGGCCACGCCGCGGTCTGCGGCGCTTTTCTGCCTCCTGCAACGCGGATACTAAGAAAGAAAGAAAGAAAGAAAGAAAGAAAGAAAGAAAGAAGAAAGAAAAACGTAAAAAAAGAAAGAAAGATATAAAGGAAATGTACGGAGGCAGAGACCGCGCGGAACTCGAGCGAAGATGCTCGAATTGTTGAGAACCGAGTGTTTTGAGATTTCTTTGGCGGTAGAGAAGAAAGGTTCGTGGGATATCCTTGGAGGAAGAAGACGAGGGATTTGAAAGTGGTGGCGGGTGCGAATTGTTGCTGTCTGTATACGTACGGAACCGCCGGCTTCTTTTATACGTATTTAATTTCTGAAGCTTGCCAGTATAGAGCCTTTAATATTTCAGTTTTTCTGCTTCCTCGATCCTGTTTAATCTCGCGTGTGATATACGCGCTTTAGAAACATTTTCCCCCTTATTTCTTTCGCGGTGCACTTAATGTCTCCTTCTCTTCCCCTCCTTTTTTTGACGCCTCAGCTCGGCATACAGTATAGCGTTATTTTTTCCCCTAAGTGACCTCTGCTTTATGGCTGCGGCTCTTCCTGTTTCCCCTACCCACCTTTTCATATTTTCTCGGTGCATTTGAGTGAGGGAGGAAAAAAGAAAAGAATACTTTAAAAAATGCGGGAAAAGGGCTGGTACGAAGCCAGTGACGGAATTTTTGAAGTTGCGCATGCGCATGACTTTCCCATCACGGCGTTTTTTTCTTTCTTCTTTTTCTTTTTTTCCAGGCTTCAAGGTTGGCATTCTTTCGCGTTGTTTCGGCGTGTCCTTGCACGATCGGGATAGTGACACCCAGAAATAATTTTATGGAAAGTGCGTGTTAAAAAAAAAAAAAAAAAAAAAAAAAGATGCTGGTACAGCCCTCCCGGTTGTCGTGCCTCTCTCTCTCTCCCCCTCCCCCTTTCGGTTTAATCGCAGGAATTCTGGGTCGAAACATTCTGCCAGCGCTTTCCCTTCAAAGCTGTTGTAGAAAGCAGCCGAGCCATGCATATACAGTTGTTAAGTTCGCGACATTACTGCTGCTATATCACCGAGCTTAGATGGTCCTCTGCAAAAAGGTAAGCGGTCAGCTGAACGAAACGTCGAGACGAGCTTATGTACTTTTGATGGGACGCAATTCTGTCGAGTAACGGCAGTTACGATCCATTGAATTCCTTTAGAGCCGTTCCCCTACTTTGTCACCTCTGCAGGCTTCGTATAGAATGTAAAGAAAAAGGAAAGAAAAATGCCTGCGTACATTATAGCGCACTTCCATTTAATAGTGCTTGGAATGCAACTGAGCAATAGTGAAGGTAAGGAAAAGTAAGCCCCTGCGGAAGAGGAACTGGACTTCCGTAAGGTATAAGCAGCAGATCGACGGAGGATAGAACTATCACCCGCTGCGACTTGGGACTGCTAGTCTATAGATGTATGTATGTCTTTATTCGATTGCGTGTAGGGTCCGTTGAAGAAGGGCTTTATGCAGGCGGGAATTGTAAGTGGGGAACGAAGGGCATTTTAAGCATAACACTTACTCGAGAAATCGAATCGGCAGGTCGCGCATGTATATATACTTAGCACGATCGTCCGAACCGGATCGGCGCGTAGGGGGTGAAGATATTCCACGCCCTCCGCCGCTTTAGTTAGGAGTTAGTGCTAGTGGTTTTTAGAGATGTGTCAGTGTTGTGTCGCTTACATCGTGTTGTGTTAATTACCGCTCTACAAAAATGACTTCTACGAATTAACGTCCGTGTTCATTTTGTATACACCACTATACGTATGGCTGGAATTGTGCGCTTTGTTAGTATCTGTAACAGTGCTTTCAAACAACAGCTATTACACATCGATACATTGCGTGAATATGTTTATTTTTTCGTGCTATGTATTGGTTAACTATGGTTTGCCTACTGGTTAATCGCCAGGCGCTGCCCTTCGAGCCCTCTTTGGCTTTGGCAGGCCTGTGTGTTGTAACTGCTACTCATCTGGTAATGAATTATTATTATTATTATTATTATTATTATTATTATTATTATTATTATTATTATTATTATTATTATTATTATTATTATTATTATTATTATTATTATTATACGCCAGGCCGGAGGAACGAAGGACACATTTATATTGGCGCTAGGAACTTGCCGTAAGCGTATATGCTGCAGTAGACGGCTTTTCAGGAAGAGTGCCAGCAGAGCTGTTGGTACGAGCGTTTACTGTAACTGTGCTTCCCAGGGCTCAGCTAGCGTTGCATGCTGTTTTGCAAGCATAAAAAATAGCCACGCGTACAGACGTCATATGGCGCTGCGTGACTGAGCGGAGTCAACTAGCACGGCAGTGTTTTAAAACTTCGGCATTAGGGCGCAAGGTGGATGTGCGTTAGTATATATAGAGCGAGGGCAAGATGTCGTTTTCACGGCCAGTGCTCCGATATATGAGAAGGAACATGAGGTTGGCATTGCATGAAAGTCAATAATTTTTCTTTACATGTGTGCTGGGAAAAGGAAACAAATGAAAGAAGGTTGCATCAGCACGATTCTTGAACACTATATAGAGCAATACGTACTGTCGACCAAAAAAGTTTACAGACCAAGGGATCTGACATAAAGCTGAATATCTCCGCAGACTCAAAACGCAGTCTGGTATTCCAATTTCTAGCCTCTACTGGTATGCGAACAACACTGTGACGTACGGTTTTACTGGCTATACTTTTAAAGGCTGCTCGGATATTTAGCGTTTTTTGAGATGCCGTGGTCCGCAACCTTTATTGGTCGATAGTACATATATGTATATTAGTCAGTGAGCATTTCATTTAAACGTGCAATGTAAGCGTTGCTTTAAACTTGAAAGCGTTGCTCATCCGCGCCGCATCCGCGTAGCGGGATAATAAAAAGAAAAAAAAAAGACAAAGGGTTCCGATTTTTGTTCCCCGGATGCCGAAGTCTTTACTGGCCTAACCGGCCAACGTTTCGGCTATCTCTGTCGCTCTCCGAGACTGCTCCTATACATCGTATATATAAAGCATTCCAAGCGGAGCACAACGCCCTTCGCGAGGTGTCGTAATGTTGCCGCGGCGCCGGACCCCTGTCGAACAAGTTTCCCGGATTAGAAACGGACCGCGGACAGGACGCACAGCCACACAACATCCGACCGCACACTTTTACGCGTGTATATATATACTGCGCGGTTTCGGGGCCACACGGGGCCCGTCCGATCCGGGTTCTCCAACGAGGCGAAATGGCGAGGACCACGTGTACATAGTACAACACCGCACAGCCTATCATCTTCCGTTAGATGCGGGCCCCCAACACTCAGTCGTCTTATACTTACACCGCGCTCTGTCCGCCCCTCAACAACGGCTTCGCTTGCACGCGAACCTGCTTTCCGGCAGCGTCGCGAACCGGACGCTGCATGCTGCACGCAGTCGCACCTGCCGCGTTGTGCCGGACCGCCCTTGCGGCAGCTTCTCCACGCACGGACAACGGTGCTCGGCTTTCGCTGAGTGCTTATATAGTCCTTCCGGAAGGGGCCGTGCGGTGCTTGCGCACGTGCACGCGCTGTCGAGACGTTCGGGTGTGTCTGCACGTACGGAGCTACATACTGAGCCCAGACGCAGGATTAACCGTTCGTTATCGGTCCTTGAGCGAATTTATTATCTCGTGCTTCTCTTATCGACGACATGTAGACGTCCAAGGTGCCTGCCTCTGGCTTCGCGCGGTATAAACCTACGTGATTCTCTGTCCAGCTGCAGACGTTCACAGTCGCACGCTGTACGTGGTATACGTACGCGAGGACGAGGGATTTATGCTGACGGTGTGCAGTTTTCGGGAGTTGCCCCCACGCCCAGAGAGCGTGGGACTGTTTATAGAAGCGGATGTACTGTTACGAGAGCAGGTTGTTTTTTTTGCATCGTCTTCTTCTTCATTTGCTTGTTTTATTCGTGTTTATTTGATTGAAACAGCGCGTTATCTGTGAACAGAAGAAACGAGAGAAACAGATAGAGCTCTGTCTATCTACTTCTCTCTTTCCCTCTTGTCCCAACAAGCCCAAATTTCAAAACTGTACAACATCTTTATTTGATTTTTTTATTCATCTTTACTTTATTCTCTTCCGGCTTCGGTCCTCAGATAGCACGCTATTAGCAGATACCATGCATCGTGTGTTTGTGGATTTTTGTTTTACCTTTAGGAATGGAACCTTGAAGCATAAAATGCACTGCACAGTCTCTGTAGCTCTCTCTCGTGAACAATTCCACTCTATAGCTTGTTTCGGTTTGAATGAGCCCATAAGGGATCCCCTGGCGGTGGTTCTATCCATTCACCGCTGTTGAATTGTGCGCCTCTGATGCCGCCGTTCCGCAGCAGCTGGTCACCGGGCGGAACTGTTTCTCGTCCGCGGCAGTTGGTAGGATGAGGCTTCCTGCAGTGGCTGCATATTCACACACCCGTCGGTCACTCCCCCGCATCCCCCCTTTCTCTGCTGCCATTCAAGCGTGGTATACACGCAGCGCCTGCGTCCTTTCTGCACCCCCTTTGTCTCAGATGCGACAGTTGTGAGACAATTCGTTTTGGTGTGCACCACGCAAGCGATGCACATATTGCATGATAGACGGTGCACACCTCTGGAACACTTCTGCGATACCAAATCGCCAACTTCGTTTATAGAGACCGTGGGCCAGTATCGACGAATGAGCTATAAGGCCGTGCGCATGACAACAGACGCCGGCCGATCGTTAGAGTGTCCATATATCGTCCGCGGTGGCGGCTCGTCATGGTCAAAGCAGTTCTTACGAACGAATAGCTTCGCGAGTTCGGTTCTGCAGGCATTCTTCAGTGACTAGCTTGAAGAATTGAAAAGGATCATTACATTATACCGGGCGTTATTAGGGTGTTTTAGATTTTGCGTATACGCAAGCGGGTTTGGGTACCCAAAGGGGCCTTTGCGTACGCAAAGCGCCACGTCCAGCTTGCCTTCTTTTGCAAGCCCGGTGGCGGCTTGAGTATAACCCTAGCTTTACGTACGCAAAACCTGTAAAGCTCCCTTTTAGCTCCAGTTAGTGGTGCGCAGATATACGTACACGTCGACTGAACCTATATAGGCGTGGCAAGCTTTCAGCGGGAGTCGGGCTTGTGCGTTACGCACACCTCGTACACAATGCGTCGATATATCAGCTGTCCCTGTCGCCATTCTCATCTGCGTCCCCCTCTCCGCTCCTGCAGAGGCGGACTTCCGTTGGGTGTCCGCGGACGAGCGTGCATACGCGGCGCTATCGTGAAAACGGACTCGTGGCCTCCTTCCAGCGCAGGCCTCCCCCGTGTGTGACTCACCCGGCGGCGACCGCGGCCTTGCTGCCCTTTGGTCACGTCATCGGCCATCTAGGTTCTGCCGAGGGCGCCGCCGCTCGAAAGGGTGTGCGCGTGCAACTTTTCTCTCTTTCGCTCTTTTTTTTTCTTTCTTTTCTTTCCTCGACATTCTCCCTTCTTTCTTTGTCTCTTTCTATACGCAAGTTGTTCTTCGTTTGCCGGCGGCCGTTCTCGATGCTCATGCGGCACGCACGACTTTGCCTTTTCTCTCTTCTGTGTTCTTTCGTATGCGCCACTCTTTCCTTTCTCTCTTTTAATTTCTCGAGAATAAGCAAAAGCCGGATCATACGTACAGCTGTAGTCATGCGCTGTGGTGCAACCTGAGCGAGCTCTGCGCGCGGCATTCCGTCGCGCTTGGTGCTGACTGGATCCCGTCGTCCTTTGCGGGCGACGCCTTCCTCGCGGTCCTGTATATTGGATAATGGCTTGGCATGCCAACCAGTATACTCGTTTTGAGGCGTGATGCGATTTATTCAGAGTGGTGCGCTTTTGCGATTACGCGACTGGAATGCATGGGGGCTCATACTTTTATGTACTATACAGACGGGCAGGGATATACGTGAGATAGATTTATGGTTATGTGTCCGCGCTCTTTCCTTGTCCCCGCGACCTTTTGTGCCCGCTGAATACTGACGAGACAACGCCCGGCCTTGTTGCTTTCCTTGGACGCTGATAACTGTCGTCTACGTGACGACGGTTTCTGCATAACATGCATGCATCTGCTTTCATGCAATTGCTGCCACTCGATGCGTTTGATATAGGCGAAAGCTCGACGCGTGTGCTTTGTTTGTTCCTTACTGTTCTTGCAGCCTAAACACCCAGATGGTAAAACTTTTAGATTTGATAGCTTTTATTATAGCAGCCCGTTGATTGTGCTTACAGACCTTTGCGCGCGTGTCTAATCCTGCAATTGCGCTGCCAAGGAAATAGCTAAACTTTCTCTTAGCTGTGATGTGAGAATGCATTCAGCGTGCGTTGCCAGCCTTGTGTAATGTAGCAGGGATTACGTGAATGAAAAAAAAATAATAATTATCAGCTATAAGAGGTAACACTGGTTGCGTTCCTGTCTCTCCCTTTGTACTAGTCTTCGTTGCTGCGGTGCTGCTATATTCCAGCACGCTTGAAATTTGTTCCACGTCAAGATGGGCAAACGCATAGAGTTTCCTAACAACATCACTAGATGGAATTCTCGCGCTGTTGTGCTGCAATGCATGGCGGTTAAGCCAGCATGATATCACGTACAGTATACATAGATCTGTCTAAGCATTTTTTGTTTCGCTTTCAAACATTGTGATTTTCGCAAATTAATCATACTCAACAGAATGTTTCGTTATACATGCACCAATTCGCAGTCATTATGATTGTGCATGCGCAGAGTCTTATTGCCTGCATGAGTCTGGAAAAGTATGATAGCTCTTAAATTTAGGTCAATAGAAACACAGAAAGCGTAATGCGAGAACATGTGAAGCCGCAAGCACGAAGATTAGAAAACTTCAAGTACTACATCACCACGGTTTCCTGCCAGGACTTTCAAATGCGTTCCAATGAAGCGAAAGGTCGAATTAACCGAGGTCGAATTAAGCGGAGTCGACTGTATATGGGGAACGAGCGTGTTGGAGCTTCAAACTCCGTCTGCTGCGCTTCCCCTGCGTTCTGCGCGCGCCGTTTGCAAGGCGTAACACACTTCCACGTTCACTGCGCGCGTCGCCCATGGCATGCACACATCCACGGCTCTGCGCCGCGGCCCTAAGCGAACGGTCACGAAGGCGCATGCCTGCGTATGGTGTATAGCCACTACTATACCGCATCCTGGAGGCCGCGTCTGCACGCTGCCAGCCGCAAGCGCGCGCGTCTGGCACTGCTGGGGCGTAGTTCCTCCCCGCCACAGGATGATGGGACATCATCCGCGGGTCATTGGCCATGGGCGAAATATCGCGATATAAATAGTCCTTTTCATGACATGCCGCCTCTCTCTCAATCTCTGTCTCTGCATGGCCATCTGCGCGGGGCGTGCCTCGCGATGGAGTCCTATAAGGAATGCGCGCACGCGTACGTATCGCGAATTGTGCGTGAGACGCGTTCCATTTGGCCAGTTGAACCAGGGCCGATTCTGCCAGTCGTGTCTTTTTTAAGGCGAAAGCCTTAGATCTCTAGTGTTTCAAGGTCGCGTTGTGAGGCACAGAAAGTCGCGTGACCCAAGGAAGGCCAGAAGCGAACCAAAGCATGCCCGCAGCCGTGTATAGGAGATGATTAATGATTAGTAGAGTTAATTAATGATTGATTAGTGATTGGATTAGGGTGGATTAAGGTCGATTAAGGTGGATTAAAGTGTATTAAGGAGAATTAAGGTGGATTAGGGTGCATTAAGTTGGATGAAGGAGGATTAGGGTGGATTAAGGTGAATTACAGTATAGGCAAGGCTTTCGCCTTCGCGTCTCTTAGGCGATAGCTGAGGACACCTGTGAATTTTTTTTCTTCCCTTCTTGCTGCTATACTGCTTCGGGTCACATTGTAAGAAGCAGCAGTCTTGCGACGGACGATGAAGAGTATGGAATATATAGAATTTGTTCGTTGCTCACGTAGCCGCACGAGGCTTTTATACCCGAACGGTTTATGCCGTATACACGGACCGAAGGACGCGTATTCGTGCATGAGTGTGTGTGCGAGTAGTATTATAGACGGTGAGAATACGAGCTGCGAATGAAGGAAATGGTGATGGCGACTTCCGCACATTAGCCAATTGGGGCCGACTCGCGCTGTGCGCAGGCGCAGACACTAAATAAGCCTTGTGGAGAGCGATTGTGGAGTGCCCCGCGTAAACTTGTGCCGCGATTCAAGCTATATAGAGTTTATGGAATTGTAGCTATATATAATGAAAACTCTGTATAGCTGAGGGGATAATGGACATTTTACGCGTGTAATAATCGCGACTGCCAGCGATAGCCGCTCTACACCCGACGACACGCGGAAGGCAATCATATACGTATTAGGCGTGTATATAAGCGGCCGATCGCTTTGCTAGTGCTGTACTTGAGTGAGCAGCGATCGAGGCTCATAAAAAAAGGTCGCCCCGCCGCTAGCGTATATACGGTGCCGCGCAACGACCTTGTCCTCTCTCGTATCGATATATCCCGCGGGCCTTTGGGAGCGTCGCGGGTCGCCCCGGCAGCTGTCATTTCACGACCGTTTTGGTCTCATTTAGGTAAGCGCCGCTGGGGGGGGTGCTTCATGTAGACGAGGACGCGCGCCCGCTGACGGCTATGACATCGCTCGCTTCCGCTGTGTGAGACGCAGGCTGTAGTGGGTCATTGCGAGCGAGGAAATGAGTGTTTAGACCGGGAGGAGAAAAGGGGGAGGGAGGAGAGGGAAGGCGCATGATCGAGGTGAGGCTGCTTTTTATGACGTACTACATGCCCTGCACGCACGCAAAAGAAAAAAAAAAAAAAAAAAGCTTGTCGAAGTGGTTACTCGTTGTTTTTCACGTGTTCGTTTCGTACGTGCAGCGAGGTCATATTGAAGTGAGAGGAGGAGAAGGAAAGGGGGAAAATCTTCCAATTAGTGTAATTATATCGACATGCGAACCTACAATCTTTCCCCGCCGATGTAATGTGTAGGACGCGATGAGGCGAATACGCTATAGATTTATTGTGGGAAATGAGCCGAACGAAAAATTTCCTCGCGTTCGTGCGCTTATAACGGCTCTGGCCTCTCCTTATGTGTGACGAAACGTTGCTGCTGCGCTGTATGACTTCCGGGTTGTTCTGAGTCAGTTTTGCTCGCACGTTCTTAGATGCTAAGCGGGCAATGTTTCACAATAAAGAGTTTCTGCTTCCTTAGACGATAAATCGTTCAGCGCATTTATTTAACTGCCTCGTGACGGCCATAAAGCGAGCCATGAGCTGAAAGCGATCGTCGGCCTGGTGTACTGTTCTTTTACGCAGCGTGTGTATAATCTCTGTGCTGTGGTCGTTATTGCTGTTGCAGTCGTTGTTTAATTGGGCTAGAAGAATGTGGCGTATATTTAACTGACGCACGCACGCACACACGCACGCACAGATTTAAATTAGCGATGGATGCAACATTAAAAAAAAATACTATTAAATCGTGGTTACTACTTTGCTGCAGATGTTTTCCGTTTCGCAGCGCCACGCAACCTGCAAGTCTGCACGCGCGTATATTTTTCTGTGAAAAGCATGTAAGCGCATTTTCTGTGTAAGCGCATTTACTCACGCGTATGCAATCAATGAAGGAACAAAAAGGGCAGCACGAAGATTTATTTTTATTTTTAGCTCTCCTGGGCATGCGCAATTCTTTCGGTGAGTCAGCCTGCGTCGACGCTTTATATGCGTTTACAGAGGCATGTATATACCCCACCCTCGCGTGTACTGTACAGATCGAGGCGCGCGCCTCGAAAGCCGAAGCCCTACAGCTACAGGCAGGCGCATTATAATACACAACTTGGGCGCGCGATACATCCGACGGCCCGCCGAGTTCCCGCGAAGAACGCGCGGGCCTTGATCGAGAATTCTCGCAACAGCGAAGCCGCAGCCACGCACTCCAAGGCCGCCCCGATAGACGCCGACGCACGGTGTGCCTCGCGCAGCCGTACGGGCATTTATACCACAGCGCGGCAAACCGCCCACCGCAACGGCGATCGTTCACACTGCGCGCGGTGTCTTCTTGTCCCCGGTCCAGCGGCCGGCGGTGGTGTCTTTTATTTTTAGAAGCACCATCACAATAGGCCTCGCGGAAGCGACTCTATGCAACCCTGCCGACGCACGCACCGCACATAACGGAGTGCATAAGCTCGCGCGCATGGTTCGGAACGCGTCCGCAACGACGTATACAGTACGTACTCCTCCGCAGGCCATCGATTGTCTCGCATGGGTGATGCATGCGAGCCAGCTTATCAACAGCCTCGCGTGTGCAGGTTGTAAGGTAAACACGATCCGATATATACGACGGCATTGCGTATATACGCGGGCATACATCGACCACGTTGCCTACTTGCGGGACGTGTAGTTTATCTTTCGCGTGCATGTTATAGCTGTGTCGCTTTAGCTTACGTAGTACTCGGTTCGCGTCCAGAGGTGTACAGGTGTTGTTACCACCACACCTCCTCCGGGGGGCACACAGTGTTCGTGGGAGCTTCTGTGGGAGCTACTATTCCCTTCTGCACCGAGATGACGTCTGCGTGCCGCGTCATTCTCACGGCCGGCCGCGTTCGCAATGAAGTTGCGATACGGCCCGAGGATTCCGTGCATGCAGCACTGCAGCCATGCAGGGCGCGCGTTCGCTCGTGCGTGCTCTGTGTGCGCCTGCATGCGTGGTGCATTGTGTATACACTCGCGTAGCATATGCGCCGCGGTTGTATGGAAGAACAGGGCGGGCTGCCTGGCGGCGGCTGTGCCTCCCATATACCGTGTGCGCACGCTGGCTGCGTAGATTGCCGTGCGCTGTGGTTACGCATTCGCCGCCGGACGCGCCTTTCTTCTCACTGCGAGTCATCCGGGGCACCTTGCGCTGCGGACAAAAAGAGTGAGACCGCGGGTTAGAACAGGAGTATAACTGTACGCTAACCCGCGTGTTTCCCAGGGGCGTAGAAGTGGGGCGTGCACGACGCCTTGGTTTGCCGTGGTCACCATCGGAGTCGTGGAATGTCCGCTGTTGTTGTTGTTGTTAATTGAGCTTTCGTTCTTCGGTATAGAGAAGCCTGCATTAACGTTGTGTGGTAGTAATGTGTAGACGCACCGTATATAGAAGCGCTATGGGACAGGGTGTACGGTGCTGGTCCTCGTCCAGCACGTTTTGCTGCTCCTGAGGGCCTCGAAATGGAGTGGCTAGCGTTGGTAAAGGTGCGCTGCGCTACCTTCTACAACATGGTTCCTTTTGTTTTCTTTTTCTTTCTTTCTTTCTTTTTAATTTTTTTTGTTCAGTGGGCGACTCGCATTGACGTCACAGACGTCACTCTGTGACGATCGGGTGTACCATATGAATGGCTGCGGGAGTGTGTTCGGTGCAGTAGTAGTATATAGTAGTAGAAAAACTTTATTACATACAGAAACCGGACGGGCTTCTACTCCAGTCCCCCAGAGGGGGTAGGCAGGGGGGGGGGGGGGCGGAGTTTGTCTGGCAGGGTGGTGCCCCTATTCCAAGGCCCCACTAGCACGGGCCATCCGCTCAGCTCGTTGGGTCAGCCGAATAGCTCATCTTCCAGGGCCGGGCTATAGACAGCAGCGCCTCCCATTCGTTCCATGTGCCGTTTGTTTCGTGTTCTTCTCCGTGTTCTGCACACTCCCACGTGATGTGAAAGGGCGGTGTGCTGTCTTTTATGCAACACGTATACGACAGGCCTGTCTCTGCTCGGCATGGCACGCAGCAGTAGCGCTTGCTTGCGGCTGGCGCCGATTGGAAAGGACGTGAGCCAGAATAGTACTTTCCTTGCAGCTGAGAGTTACCTGACGTCACTGCGAAAAAAAAAAAAGAATAGAAGTGAATGGGCCGCGCCCAAAGCCCGTGGTGGTTGATGATTCCGAGAACCCCCACGTTACAAGTCTACAGCTTATATGCGAGCTTAACTAAATCAAAGTTATAGCCTTCGGTTTCTATACATAAACAAAACAGTTAACTCTGGCTTTGTAATAAGCAAGTCAGCGTTAACCGTGGCAGCAATCGTATATTTCCTGCGTGACCTTGAGCTGTATACAAATGCAAAAGCTATTACCGTGCGCTGACGGCTGCTACGTTGAAAGCAGCTCACTCGATCCTGAGCTTCTGCTGCTGCACTAAACGGGTTTTCTGAGCCCTGTTATATAGGGCGCACATTTCCTTCGAAACGTCTTAGTTGTTTCTGTGCGAGCGTAATTAAAACCTTCCAGTGATTATAAAGTGAGGATAAGATGTAGTAATTGAACAGTAAACATTACACACATACAGACGGAAGCGCTCGAACGCGTGAAAGCAGCGTGGTGCCTCAAGGTGGGACGAACAGCAAGCAGTTGGCGGCTCCAGCTGACGTTGTATGACTCACACGGCTGACTAAGCATCCACACACGCGCAGCTGCGGTCTCGCTTTTTTTTTTTTTTTTTTTTTTCGTATCCTTGTATGACGCCCGAGTTTATCCGCGGGCTCCGAGCGCTCCCATTACAGGTGCCCTTGTTCCGGCTTTGTTTGTTTATATACGATGCATTATTATTGCCTTCACTTCATGCAAGACGTGATTTGGATGGATGCATGGACTCGAGCTGTAATTATATTCGTACCTGACTCGTACAAGCTTGACATGATGCTTCATCACAAGTCTGACGGCATGAGTCGCGTAGTGCAGGTCGCATTTACGCCATAGGTCAGCACACTCAACCATGGAGTGCACTCATGGGGGTACTCATGCTCATTTCACACTCGTGTGAGTATGAGTGAATGATGAATGTTGTTGTTGGAAGAGGGTGTCAACGCGATCGAGTGAGTGCTAGCGAGTGTGCATATCTTGTTAAATATTGGTGAGTGAATGTGAGTGAGCGTCCATCTTATTCTGCCGAGCTGTGCATTTCCCGCATATATCACCTAGAGCGCGCTTTACGGTGACGCTATATTTGTGCCGTATTTCTTCCGCGGAACATGCTGCAACACCGTCAGAAATTAAGCTGACTCGTTTTTTTAGCAACCTCGTCTTGCGTGTCGGTATCTTTGTTTGCCCGTCTCTGGCTGGGGCTGTCTTTTTCTTCGAAACAAGCACGTGCCCTTTCGTGCCGGCGTCACCGTCCGGAGGACGTGCCCTTGGCCCTTTCACCATTTAGCGCGCGTACGTGCCTGTGTGTATGTCGTCCGTTAATCGATGCCGACAACAGGTGACATTTGCCGGTCGGATCTCGGGTGGTTGCCCCGGGCAACGGGACGCCTGCTTTGCGTGAAACGATCGAGCGTGAGCGCACGCGAAACCGCCGACGTCACGACGGTACCGGCGCGGTCACGCTATGCCGGTTTCCTCGGAACTGTGCGCCAGTATGCACCTCGGTGTGCGCGCGTCCATGTACTACGCGTACATTATATAGCCTGTGCGTGCAGTATACATATATAGATGCGCGACACGGTATAGTGCTGCGGGACAACGCATCTATCAACGCATCGATATAAGAGACGACACTATATGAGATACCACGTTGTAGTTATATGATACCAGATGTCATCGATTGTGCGTATACATGAAGATGGAGAGGGAGCGAGAGTGGTGAAGGGGGGTGATGATGGTTGTGAGGGTGATGTTGCATGGCGTTGTTTTCGGGATGTGGCTTCCCAGAAGCGACCGGGCTTGCTTGGCTACTTGGGATAGATAGATAGATAGATAGATAGATAGATAGATAGATAGATAGATAGATAGATAGATAGATAGATAGATAGATAGATAGATAGATAGATAGATAGATAGATAGATAGATAGATAGACTTTAATGATAACCCGGAGATGTTAGCCTTGCTGATCACCTGGCATGCTACTTCAGGTGCTGGATGGTAATTATGGTATACGGCGATCACGTAAACACACAAGCAAACATACAGTCACAGACACACACATACACAATAAAGATATTCACAAAGTTTCGTTAAGGTCTGTGGCACCTGAGAAACACCGGCAGTGCTTTCTTGGTGCGTGAACTAAATTATGCCCAGGAAAAGTCATGTCGCACCGCATCATATATTGGACATGCCGCACCACAGTATACATCACACTATACAGGTCAGATCAGATCACATCACAGTAGACCACACGACGCCATGTAATATACACTGTATGCCATGCCAGGAAACATGTATCGCCACAGCACAGATATACAGAAACATACATCGCATCACAGTGTACGTACATGTACTGCGGCTTAGCATATAGCTCCACAAGCTCGCCATACAACACGATGTCATATACTTACACTGCGTCATACCAAGCCACGCCGTTCTGTACAATAGAATATGTTCAGCTTATCGTTACCGTTCTACCGTTATTGTTACTGCTTTTCGTCAACTATATATATATATATATATATATATATATATACCCGTGCACGCATTTTATTGGAATTATTGTAACCTCGCTGAAACGTCGTTGAAAGCATATAGCTGACAGAATGTGCAACCACGTCACTGCCCATCTTCTTGCGCGTCGCACGCTCTGTTCTCTCGACCCTGATTTTCTCTGCTACAGCAGTTTCCGCAAAGCTCTATACCGTATCGTATACAGTGTTGTCCGAGGAGGCACAGACATCCTCGTCATTTCCTGCATGGAGCGCTTTCGTTAATGGTCCATTCAGCGCGTGCGTGTGTGCGTGTATAATCGACCCTTAACTGTTCGGAAAGCCCAGCAGCTCCTGGTTATATACTTATGTACCCGCGCATGCGCGCCTTTTAGGCCTATTACAGATTCCTCGGGCTAACTTATATACGCCGTAGGGCGTAATTCTCGCTTCGCGAATGGCCGATATACAAATTCGGGCGCGCGACGTATGTAGTATAGTATACTACGCGCATACGTATATACTTATACGTTCGCGGAAGACGGGAAGTATGTCTGCGTGAACAGCGTTGTGTCTGCATGCGTACACGAAATGCTCAGCTCCCATGGGGAGACACAACCGGAGGCGCTTCGATTAACCGCGCGAGCCACCTGTACAATTACCGGACCACCGCGTACAAACTACCGCCGCGGAGCATCGCTGGTTTGCGCGCGCGGTCCCTCTAATGACGTCGCCAGAGGCTTCGCAGGCCCGATTTCCGCGTCCTTATAGTGTATGGTGCTTGCGTGCGAGTGTTTCCCTAACCGGCGCCTATACTATGGCTATCGTGCATGCAGGCGGGGCCTGCAGAGGGCGCTGGAAGAGTTTGTCCCATAGAGTTTCCTACAAAAATTACCGAACTCTTGGCTTATATAGTGTCTATGGGAACTGCACGCAAGCGTGCATGGTGCTTATTCAGCCAGCGTGAATGATGGCCAAATGCATGAATTTTCCTAAACATTTTCCCTTCTTGCTTCGAAAGGCTTTCGATACCTTGCAAACTGATTACAGTCGAACACGGATATATCGAACCCAAAGGGGATCGCGAAATAGTTTGATATGTCAGTGATTCGATATATAAAATAAATATTTTATACAAGAATTTTCAAGGAAATTTTACAGTTGTTCGTTATAGGCGATAATTTGTTATATCCGGGTTCGACTATATTGCGTTTTAAATGCAACCATTCGCAGTGGTTATGCATGTGCCCAGACTTATATTAATTTGCATCCTGAATTTCTAAAAGTAGGAATTACTTCGAAGTTTAGGCCAGTATAAGGGCACACATACGGTAAATAAAGGTGCGCGCGAAGAACGGCTGAAGCCCACGCTGCGACCAGACTATAACTCTTGGTATATAGCTATCATTTCCAAGCTAAACGATCGCAGCGCCATGCAGGATCCCCTCCGGTAAATTGTGCATGAGATTTAGTACAGTTTTTATCGTTCCGCGCCGCTCGCTCGTTATCTCGAACTCCGTATAGCCGCGCGCACGCGTTATAACAACGGGCGACGGTGCGTATAGAGAGAGTGTTACAGATGCCGCCCGCGTGTAGGACCGTGTCATGCTACCCTCGTTAGCCGCCACGTTTCGCGCCTCTTAGGCTTATAGTAGGCCACGTTAGGCTTAGCGCCCTCGCTCCCTCTCTCTCTCGTTCCGGCCCTCTTCTACGCACGACGCGCCCATGATAGCGGGACACGCCGAAACTCGCCGTCGAGCGTCGTGTGTATCGCAGATGATGTATCGACCTTTGTTGTTCTCTTGCTTCGAGTTTATTTCTCGTTCCCACGAGAAGAAAGCGGCGTGGGCCTCAACCACGTGGGTGTGCCTCGATCCACGCGTGCCGACAGCAATAATTTAGAGCGCTTACAGAAAGGAGTTAGAGAGATTAATGAGGGGTTAGCGCGCGAGATTCGCGAGCGAGATAAGGGAACTCGCGGAAGAACAGAATGAGTGTTTGGCGCTATAGATTTGTGGAGAAGATAGCGCTGCGGGCCTCCGTCGCGCGTTTCTCCGGGGAAATATCGGAAGACACTGATTGAAGACGTATGGTTAAGAAAGCGGCGCCTCGGAAGTAATGTCATAGTATATTAAGTAGACTATATAGGCGAGGACTACATAAATGGGCTTTGCTTATTGGGACGTACGTATATGATTTGCCTATATATGGCGAAAAAAACGTCGTGGTGAAACGTTCAGTGTGAGATCCGAAATATGTATTTGCTAATTAGTATTAAGTAAAGTTATTATAAGAGTTAGAGGAAGACGTTGTGGACTTTAAAAAATTGCTTCTACGTCTTCTGCTTTGCGTAAAGTCGCGGCGAGTTTAGTACTATATAGTAGTTCCCGATATAAAGGTGCAACCACGTTACGAGCTAAATACTCGCCCTTTCTTGTATAGTAACGTCTACACGGAGTAACGCGAGACGGCTATAACGTCTTCAGCTGTCCCGAATTGGAGCTGACGCTATCGTGTATAGAACTTCATTTGGCGGCAGGGCTATATAGCGTTCGTCTCATTAGCATGTGTGCGCGACCTGGTTTCAACACGTCGGCGCGCGCACTTCCGCGCTCGTGACATGGATTGTTTCACGGAGCTTGTCGTGCGTGCGAACCACTGCTAGCTGCTTCCAATAAGCAAGATCAGGAACACGCCTGAAACTAACATACTTTCATTTCGTCTATGTCTCTTCCGACTACAAAGGAATATATATATATATATATATATATATATATATATATATATATATATATATACCCGTGGCCGCATCCTTTGCCGGTATACTGTATCCATGGGTGGGTACACCAGTAACAGAGGCCGGCTGTGCGCATGCGCTCTATACATGTAGTGTATTGTTGGCGTGTACTAGTACATGTAGAGGCGGAGAATATAAGGCCGCGCTTTCGCGGTTTCTGCGTGTATACCGCCTTGTGGCCCCGGAAGTGGCCAAGCATTCTTTGTCAGCGCCCGCGGCTGCTTTCAAGCGCCGTGTCTTTCAGACCGCGGAACGAGGTGCATGGCGGCGGTGTGCATGCACTTCTATACGCCGGCAGTGAGAGCGCGTTTACGTAATGGCATGCAGCTGAGGGCTGGTGCCTCTGCGATCGCCGATAGCATATGGTTCATCACGAGTATTAATGCGATTACGGAAATCGCATTGTGTATAGCTGAAAGGAGTAGTATATACCGTTGCCGCAAGTATACAGCTATATATATATATAGGCGTGGTTTTGTGCCACGAATAAGGAGTTTGTGGCGCGAATAAAAAGTCACGAAAGTGGCATGCTCAATTAACGGCCAAGCAGAGCGAGCATGCAGCAACAATATTTACTGCCGTTTTTCGTACGTTTTGCTGGCGGCCGTGTGTTTGTCCAGTAGCATTATTAGCGGTCATTAATTCTTATACCGTCGTCATTTATCCGAGTACGTGAAGCAAGAATAAAGCTGATGGTGGCACCAGAATTAGCTACAAGCACCGTTACAACTAAACCTGTTCTTTGTCGACAGCGGTATACAGTGTGGACAAACAGTGCGGACAATATTGTAATCTCGAAGCGCTGATAGCATATATCGGTAATGGTATAGTAGCAGTAATGGTCGTGGCACTGCGGCATTACTAATAGTTTAAGCAAAGATGGGAACACCCGAAAATGGACATAAACGACGATATAGTTTGCGAAGCATGTTACGTTACAACGGAAATGCGCGCTGGGTTGAAACGCTGGTGTCGAAGAGTGCATGCACAAGCGCTACACAAGCCACTGCCGGTTCTCATTAAACCCTGCGTCATCGTTCTGTGCGAATGGACGGGTGCCTTTAAGTTTCTAATGCAGCAACTCAAGCGTCCTGTCCGAGAGAGAGAGTTAAAAAAAATTTAAGAGAAAGAAAAGTAAGTGCTATGATAAGATAAGGCACATGCATGTGTGTGAGATACAGAGGGGAACCGGGCGCTTACGCGTACATTCTGGCTACGCTATAGGAAAGTGCCGTGAAGTTTGTATGGGTACTTTTATTTTTTCGGGCGCATACATAACCCAACCCGTGGATTCTCCCGCGTGTACGTGTTACGGCCGACCGTCGCACCAAGTGCCCGCTGGGAAGTTCCACATAAATGCGGACGCAATCTCAGCGACCGGCGAAAAGCGGCAATTTCGGGCCATTACGGGATAATCGATTGCCCCGAGGTCGCTCGAACGTGCTCGCGTTTTGCATCCCCGGCACCAGGGATGGAAAAAAAAGTATGCGTCGAATAGAAAGCTTTACGACTATAGTATACTATATGCTTCCTTATGGGCGGCAGAGTTCTGTCTACCGCGTGATTTTATAAAGAGTCGGTACCCGCCGGGGTGGCTCAGTCAGCTAAGGCGTTGCGCTGCTGAGCACGAGGTCGCGGGATCGAATCCCGGCCCCGGTGGCCGCATTTCGATGGAGGCGAAATGCAAAAACGCCCGTGTGCTTGCGTTGTAGTGCACGTTAAAGAACCCCAGGTGGTCGAAATTAATCCGGAGCCCTCCACTACGGCGTGCCTCATAATCAGAACTGGTTTTGGCACGTAAAACCACAGAAAGAAGAAGAAGTATAAAGAGTCGGTGGGTGGCTTAGGTTTACTTCGACGTGTGTGCCTCATATGAGCGGCGCTACTTAAGGTCAAGCAGTCGCCGCAGTCAGACAGGCAGCCAAGGCCTCGCCGTAGCCAAGCGCAGCCGTTCTATGTTTTCTTACCTTTACGATCGCTTATTCGTTTATTATCGCATGACGACTGTTCGCACCGCGTGCACATCTTGCGGTTGCGCGGAAACTACAGAACGCTTTCTCTCTGCGTGGTATCATATAGGTTACTCAGGTGACAGACACCTTACGGAGCAAGAGATCGTGGCCATATACCTGCAACCTCGGACTTCGTCTATATACAGAAAGCTATGTATTTATAGAACGCCCGGTTCTCATTTTGTAGGCAACTGCACTGCGAACTCCACAGTTGCCGCTCGCATGCGTTTGCACGCACTGTCTGTCGTTTCACTCTTTGTATCACGTCTCTTGTGACCTCCCTTCTTCCTGCTTATGAGTATAGGCTAAACCTATAAGCTAATCTAACTTAATCTAATGACACTCCTGGTCAGCTTCGTTGCCTTCATATCCAGCTCTTTTACTAGTATTACTCAGCAGTGTTGATCAATATGTCGCTGAAGCTGACGTTTCGACGAGTGGGCTTGCCTTCGGCCTGAAGAAGACGTCCCCGTTGTCGAACCGTTGGTTCAAGTTGACACATTCCTTGTTCAATCGCTGTTTTAATCGCTTCGAGCCTCCATCTTCCTGTGAACCTCTCTCTTCCTTGGTCTTCTTCCAAGGTGTATCTACGGGTTATACTGCATGTGTCTCAGTGTACGACAAAAGAAGTGAGGAGTAAATCTATAGCTTATACGCTCTCCTCTTCTTCGCAAAGTCTGCCCACTTGTTAGAAACTTCGCCTCACTGATTTTTTTGTGTTTTTCGCTTGTGTACCAACACGTTCTCATTCTGCGTGTTTGTTTAACTTGCGAGTAGATAACACGGTGATCAGGAAGGAAGCTTGGTGCGAGGAAGAGCCGAGGGGCAGAAATTAAAAGAGGGCGGGGACGCTTCTGCGTATACATCGCGCTTTCCGGGCGTTGCGTGCGACTTCGTATGCACACACACACCCCCCATGGTGGCTAGAGGGAGGCTGAACTGGATTAAGTGCGCGGGGTGGGGTGGGATCGGCCGCGTTCTTCGCGGTCGCGAGAGATCTTGAGTTCGAGATTGCCACCTGCATTCTCGCTCGCGAGACTCAACGAGACGCCATGAGGAAGGAAGAAGAGGGGGGGGGGGGGGGGGGTGGAATGGCTCTACCTACAGGCACAGGGTCTCACGCACAAGCCGACATACCCCTTTGGCCACCGACGTGCAACGAAGTGCCAGCGAGACCACGATCTATAGCATCGCGCGTCAACTGCACTGCGCCCCGTAACGACTGTATATTATACCGCTATATAGCTGTGCAGCTTTCGGAGCTTCCTGCTTCGTCATGTATACAGCGGCATTTCCCGCTTCCCTGCCGTCGCTCTCTCTATATACCGTGCAGCTTGTGTACTGTGTTTGTGTCTTTCCGTCAGGTTTGTGTATACTGTTCCAATAGCTCGGTCGGTTTCCATGAATTGCTGCCTTGCTCCAAGATGACTCTGCGTCGAGTTCGCGTCTGGATAAGCGGACGTCTTGAGTTGCGGGACGTACGTGTCTGCGCGAACATAGGAGAAAAGCCGCATTCGCGTGCAACGAAGATGACTTTTTTTTTTTACTTTCTTTCGAAGCATGTGCCGGCGTCGGTCAGGCGCTATATGCTGAGCTTTGCATGCGGGTTTTCCTCTGCGTTCTTACATGATGCTTCATACGCTGATTCTATCATCCAGAGTAGCCCGCTATAGGCACATGACGCGGGCCACGCTTATGCATCTGTCACTGAAGTCAGTTTCAAGCCAGTTCCAATAAGCGTAATAGTGTGGCCGCCACGGTCGGGAATCGAACCCGCTATTTGTGTCCGGAGTTAGAGCGAATCAATGCGAACTTTTAGGGGGCTTATACGTCGAGAACAGCGTCAGCTGAGAGAAACCCTGGATATAAAGGGCCGCAAGGACTTTTGAGAGCAATCTACAGCCCGTGCTGCATTTTTCACGGAGATATCATTCAAGTCCGCAGAAGTTTCGGTGAAAAGCGCCAGACGCTTTCTGAAGGCTGACGTGGGGCGCCCGGCCGCCCGCCCACTCTATAGCTAACGTTAGCCAAGCTGTTAAATCAAAACACGTACGCGCGCGCACACACACACACACATGCATGCACACTCGCACACGCGCAAGCACGCACGCACACACGGTGCAATATACAATCATAAAACTACTAAGTTATAAGTTACCTTTGTGCTTCAATGCATAAAACGACGTTTTGTTTAGAAAGTAACTGGAACGCCAATACATTTCTCCGTAAAGTTCGGGAATTAATATCTCGAAACTGGTGTCATCCCGAGAATTTGTTCCAAGTGTATCCGCCTTGAGAACTCCACGGCTAGAATTTGTAAATTTCAATGTGGGCCGTAAGGTAATTGGTTAAAAACTGAATTAGCTAATTTTTGTTAATTATAGTCGATTATGCATTTCATTTTTTTTGTACGAGTAATGTCCGCTTCTTCGAGTAGACCAGCTCACGAAATAGAATTGCGCTATCTTCGTCCACAGGCAAGCTTTAAAAAGTTTTTGAAAGTGTTCGCTGAAATACCCTGTATGTAAATGAGTGTGGTGGCAAATGCGGAACAGTCATGAGTTGCGCGATTTGGAGCTCCCAAATTTCCTATAGATTCGAGTATGCAAGAAAGAACACGCGATCGGTCTCGTGGTTTCTCCTTCTTGAATTCGGATCGCGTCAAAAGCAGCCGCTAGCTTTTCTCTCTCGCACGTTCGCACTTCGTCTCGCGAACTTTCGCACGCCTCCATACCTGCACGAGTCCGTGCGACGGGAATGCGTACAATACGCACGCGCTTCGCCACAGATACATATCCCCACGCCCGTCCTCCATCATCGTTAGCGCGATTTAGAGAGAAGGCTAAGGTATATATGGTAGGCATAGCATATGTAGAGCTAAGCGTTCAAAAAGCAAAACGAAAATAGATTAAAAAAAAGCAATGTGCGAGGAAGCCGGGTGCACTCTACGAACGATGCGTGCACGCAGCTTCGCGGATGCCCCGCCGCTCTGCTTCCTGCAGCCAATTAATAGTTTCGCACGAGCGCGAACTTGCCACGAACTTGCCGACGGCGTGTTTTTCTCACGCTTATATATACACACATACACACACACAACACACCGGGTGCCGCAGGCGGATGGGGGGAGCCAGAGGGTACAGGTATAGCTGTATGTCCCGCGCAAGCTTGCTGATGTTGTTTGCTTGTAATTGTTATTGCGTGCAGGACGCCAAGTAAACGAAACCGCTTGCGCGTAGAGTCAACCGCCCTTCGGAGCTGCAGTCTATCGCTTCTACCCTCTCCCTCCATCGAAATAGGTTGCTCTCGATTGCGCGCGCGCTATATCCCTTGGCAACAATACACGGGCTATTCTAAATACCGGTGCTCTGTACGCGAGGAGGGGGTATATAGATATCGCCGCTCTCGGGCGGAGTTGCTCGGTGTCACGATTCTTGAGTTCACCCGCGAAAGGCTTCGGCGATTGTTTCTTTTTCAGGCGCGTCGGTATCGCCTCTTGCTTCCTTACACGCCGCGATTCCCACGCCAAGCCCGCGATGTCGTTGATTCTTGAGCGTGTGGTTGTGATATACCATATATATAGGAATGAGCCGACGTTGCAGGAAACTCTCTCGAGGCGCGACCATAAACACCGATGCTCAACTGTTTGAACGCTGCGCGGTGTGGCGAAAATTCGACGTTCCACCGCGGCAGGGGCACCGCCGCGTTCGCAACCGTTCCACTGATTTTCCGTGCAATGTCCCGTATAGCGAACTACACGTGGACATGTATACAGCCAACTACAAAAGTTTACGGACCACGGGATCTCAGAAAACGCTCAATTCCCGAGCAGCCTGTAGTAGTAAAACTGTATACGACAATGTTGCTAGCATACTCTATAGTCGAGGCCCGAACTGCAAATACCAGGCTGCATTGTCAGGCTGCGGAGATATTCAGCTTTTTTTCTCAGATTTCATGGCCCGTAATATTTTGCGGTTGACTGTACTTCGGTTTAGATTCAGCGACACAGGCGAAACAAGAACCCGACGTCTGCTTGGGATTTAGCTGCAAGATCCAAGCAGCTTGCGTCCCCCATTGTCCAACATCCCGGTCACACGAGGTCACACGAGGCAGCAGGTCACACGAGGCAATTTCTCGATTGCAATCGAAAGTGCTCCGTAAAAGGCAGCTATATAAAACTCTCCGTTGTCTGGATCACGCTTGTTTGATAGAGACATTTATAGTTTGGTGGCGTGCATCCCTCCTCGTCTTCGTTATTGTTATTTTGTTCTTGCATCCTTCTGCTCTTTCCAGGTTGACATCCCCAGTCGTGTGGGCGGTTTGCGTGTGGGACCTTATAAAGGTCTCTCCGCGAATTAGGTTACCCGACGCGTGTATAATACACCCTCGTCGTTCGAGGGCCGGGTCGTTTTGTTGCCCACTTATTTATCGAGGAAGGAAAGCCTCAGCGTTTTTTTCTCGTTCCTGCAGTGTGGCGAGACGCATAGCTCTCGTACGTTGGCGTGAGTCCGCGGCAAGAAAAGAAATTTCGGCACTTCTGGGAGACGGTCGTATTTATAAGCGGTCGCCGCAAGAGACGACGGCAGGCGATCTGCGGAATCGCTTTTGTGCGAACCGCGTTATATAGGCAAGGCTATATGGTTTATAGGCGCATATGTACGCATACCATCACCGCCTCGCGGGCGCGCCAAAGGTTACGCGCGAAGGCGACGATGACCCCGTATATACGCGCGCTATTGTGGGACACGGACGGCATTGTTTAGGGGGGGGGGGGGGGGGGGCACGCAAACGGAGTCGAAAGTTCTCTCGGTTTCGTGGCCGCTTATATGCGGGTATACAGAGAAGTCTTCCCGGATGGTTGCGTGAATGCATTTTGAACGAAGCACGCATGAACGCGGAGCAGCAGCCCAGGCGTCGCGAAGGGCTCCTTTCGGCACGTCGAGAGCGACTGATGGGCTTGATCATGATGATGATGATAATGCAGTCGAACCCGGATATAGCGAACCCACGTATAACGAATTATTGTGTATACCGAACAGCAGTAAAATCCCCTTGAAAATGTTTAAATAAAATGTTTATTTTATATAACGAATTACCTATATATCGAACATTTTTCGTGATCCCTTTCAGATTCGATATGTCCGGCTTCGACTGTAATGATGATCCTCACCCATGACAGGTATCCACTAAGGGGGATATAAGGTCAGAAATCGGGCGGCAGGAGGAGGTGCAACTTTGCTGCTGGCACGGCTTTCTCGTTCTTGTTTGTTTCTGCAATTGTTTCTTTTCTTCTTGTCGTAGGATAAGATGCATGCTATCGCGACATTAGCGCCCTTCTTAATTTATTTCATATCGCGCGGCATGTTTGTAGCACACACGCGCCGGCGTGACTAAATCTTATGACGGCGTGCACCGTCGCTTTGTTGCATGCATCGCTCGAAGACCGTGCTAGCGTTTCAAAAAGCAAGGAGGACGATTTGTTAGCGTTTGATGACGTGCCTCAGTGTCCGTGCAACATGCGCACATATGCATGAACTGTTCAGACGCCTCTATAGACCATTACATGCACGGCTGCAGCCAATTGCGTTTAGATGATTTCTTTGTGGAGAGCCCACTTAAAGGGGTTGAGACATGAAATTTGTGGCTTGCGCGTTGTTTGTTTCAAACGTTTCTTATTGCCCCAGAAAACATGATACACGCTGGAAGGTTCATATATTCTCGGTAAATAATTTAATATCGCATTATTTATGTGCACCATTTTCGGTTTCGGTTTCTCGGCGCCGAGTTGGACAGTGACGTCACTGGCTAGGAAGCTTGGTCACGTGGGCCCACAAGGCTCTGACGCACGCACTGCTGCATCGTCTGCTCTCGCACACACGTTTTGTACCAGCGCAGGCAAACAAACCCACGCCGACAGTTGCCATCGCTAGCTGCGGCAGCTCCGATTCCGACTCTGCGTCTGCGTCCGATGCAGCTTATACTGAACTCTAGACTCGAGGCTCTCGAGGCTTGCCCCGTGCTGTGGGTCACCGGTATGACGTCACTAAAACGCGTTACGCTTCCAACACAGTGACGTCGATGTTAATCGCGCTAGCGATGGGTCTCGATCGCGATAACGAGCATTTAGGCACTCTTTGGAAGCGAATTAAAATTTATTTTAAACGTTTGCTGTGTCCAACACTTCATGTTGAGTGTCCTTTCATACAGAGGAAGCCTACAGCAGGCCTTTTATACCCTCACAATTTGGTGTCTGAACCCCTTTAAGTTAGAAAAGCTAACAGACCTTCCGCTGCACTTAGTCGAAGAAGGATGCGGTGAACCGAACTAAACGAACTGGAGATGTGCTGCGGACTCTCTCCGTAACTTCTCCGATGTTGACGTTTGAGGAAAGTACCTCGGTCGCTTCGGCGGAGCCAGCGCCAGTGTCGTGTCGTGACGACCGAGAAAAACGAAACCCTGTGAGCGACAGTGCGCCGTCTCGCGCATCGCGCGTGCATGCCCGGTGAAACGTGAGTTCGAAGTGCTCGTCGATCGCTAGCGTGCCGTGCTTTGATGTCGCTGTCGCGCGGCTTCTCCATCGCGCTCGACACGTGCACCGGGAAACTCTTATACCGAACTTTGTCACTGCGCGTTGGTACACGCGAGTAGCATCGACTGGTTTTGACGGCGAAGTTTTGCTTTCCTTGCGCCTTTGACAAACTGCTTTATAGGCACAGCATATAATAGACACAGAGAATTGTACTCGCGCTTGTTTGTGGCCGGTATATAGCCAGCTAGCGTATGTTGCTTACCGCAACGCTATGTAACTTCAAAGTGCGTGGTCCCGTGCGTGCACAGCTCACGAGCTGTTAAATCTACGCGCTTGCGTTTATATCTAAGCATATGGCCAGAGCCTTGGGCTTATTAGATAGTAACAGCCGTGTGTTGGCGCTAAAAAAAAAAAAAAAAAAAAGAGACACTTGTGCGTACGTAAATCGCTTCGCGGGGCAAAACGTAACAGGTGCAAGGCTGATAACAATTAGTAATTACCGTAATAATGGGTGGCGGGGAAGCGTGGCCTATATAGCTGGCAGCCGCCACGTGAAGAGCTGCAGTCACAAAACCTGTCACGGGTTCTACGGCACATGTGGATTTCTGCCTTGTTAAAAAGCGTGGCGCTTCTAACTGAAACTTTCATTTCGAAGCTGTATGTGCATCTCGCGTGTCCCGTAAACTTTTGTGGCTGACTGCACGTTGCCACTGGCGACAAATGCGGCTTGGCTATATAACAGACTGATCGATCCGACGGCTGTTGTTGGGTTAACTCGTCCATTAATTCACGTGACTTCGAGACACTGAAAATGTTGGACCGGTCATTCGTCGTCCTATACTTCCTGTCCCCCCCCCCCCCCCCTCTCTCTCTCTCTCTCTGTCTTTCTCCGTTCATTTTAGTGCATGCTCCGTGCAGTAACAACGCTATAATTAGCGGCTACGCAGCTATGGCACGCGTATAGCCCTCTTAGATTTGCATGTAAATACACTTGACTCGGCGGTGCGCGAAACAAGGGCCTGCGTAGCGGACGCCTTTGTGTGGCTCCGCTGAAACGAGACGGTTAGCGCAGGTTGGAAGCTGGGAACACACAGACT
Organism: Dermacentor silvarum; assembly: GCF_013339745.2. Taxonomy (NCBI): domain Eukaryota; kingdom Metazoa; phylum Arthropoda; class Arachnida; order Ixodida; family Ixodidae; genus Dermacentor; species Dermacentor silvarum. The sequence goes on from NC_051156.1 coordinate 234,696,404, forward strand.
CGGCGGAACGCGGTGGGGTTATACCTTGCCACTTGTAGGATGAGACGCACACACAGGCAGGTTTCGGAAGAAAAAGTTCAGGACGCGACCGATTCGGCATTGTCATATCTTAATATATTTTCGAATGTTTTGTGGATGTATCATAAGCATCGAAAATATTAAACGTAGTGTGACGGGGATTGCACGTATACGTTAAAAGGGCGGAAGTGTGTGTGCCGTGTGTCCCAGCTAACGTTATCAAGTTGCTCAAAGAAATAAAGATTTAAAAAAATTATGGTGCAAGTTACGATGTTGCCTTGATTGAGCTTTGGAATTTGACGACGAATATCTCGAATTAGGCGCGATTTTCAGGATCTTTGAAAGATTGGTGTGCATGAAAATGTCACTGCCTAGCTCCAAATCTGCCATTTAGGCAACTGCCCCCAACACACTAATGAAGAAGTTGATGAATGAATTCTTGTTAATTAGTCGTCTGAAGCTCACGTTATTAGCGGCAAAATATTGTCCGTCTTGCCTAGCAACGCGTCTGCAAAAACGCCACGTTCGCTGCTCTCGTTACTGTTTTGTAAATTATAAAATCTGCATTGCCCCCTCTATCAAAAAAGGAAAAGAAAGGAGGAAACGCCCTGTATATATATATATATATATATATATATATATATATATATATATATATATATATTCCGCGTTAGTTCAAAGCAGCGTGGTTGAACTGCAGCGTTGCCCTGAACCTTGCCTCCTTCGAATTGCACGAAAACGCTCAAGGTGTGTTGTTTTCATCGAGCGATATTCAGGAATGCCTGGCAGTATATATGTACAGAGCGCTGCGGTGTCCAGCCTCATCTTTGTGTCTTCGTGTTCCGCGCTCTTACGTTCAGTACTATTGAGCTCGCTATACTTCATGCTTTGTTTGGCTCACACGTGGCTGTTGCATGGTGTACCTTCTCCGAGTGGTGCAAAAAGGTGGCGGGATTTTACAGCGTCTAGAATAGCACCTCCCCCAATCTGTCTCTGCGGTGTCGGCAGTGCCCGAAGAGTCGCTTGCGTGGTCTCAGTGCGTCCATGGAGGAGGCGGACGCACCTGTCGGTTGCGCGGCCGTGTGTATGCGCAACACCAGCGCATGGTGCCTGCTGCCTGCGCGCGTACCGTCGCTTATTGTGGGCGCACCGGCGCATGGCTGCTCATTGAGGTCGCCGCTGTGGCCGGCGCTTTTTCGGCCATCTCTCTCTCTCTCTCTTCGTCATCTCTTTCCCTCCCCCTCTTCTTTTCTTTCTCGGAGAGTACCCCCCTCGCGGGCCGCGGCCGGTCACGGTCCCCGGCGGTAACCGCGCTTGCACCAGCAGTGCTGCAGGGGTTGGGCGCGTATGTGCAGACACGTATATGTGCGGTCTCCGAGGTGCCAGTTGCGTGCAGGTCATTCATTGCAGCGAGGAAGGGCCGCTACGCGCTTGTGAGGAGCAGCGGCGGCGAACCGGTACAAAAAGAAACCAAAGGAGTGTGGGTGTGTGTGCGTATACTGTTTCGGGGGTTTCAAAAAAGCCTATTTTGGACGCGCGGGATGCTTTCCTTCCCGGGAGGTGGAGCCCCGTGATTAATGCGCATTAGCAACAAAAAGCGAGGGAGGCGGCGAGCCGTGCATGCGCGCACAGAGACGAGACAAAGAAGAAGAAGCGAGCGAGAGAAGAAGAAGAGAACCGTGCAGGCTTAGCTTAACGTACCATTGCGCATGCGCTTCAGTTGCGAAGTATATATAGTGAGACTCGTATGGCGCACTTTCACTCGCAGGTCTTACGAAGGAGAGCGTCGAACGTCGATGCGGAAACAAGAGCAGTTGAAACGTTGCGTTCTACTCGTTGTTCCATAATCGAGAGGGGCACGCTGTAATGACAGTGGCATTTCGTGGTCGGTGTCACAGTCCGAACCAAGAACCACGGAAACTGGCAAAACCCTGACTAAGCAACAGCCGGCAATGTCCTTTCGAGGCCAGAAATTTCATGTTTTCTATACAACAAGTCAATAACCATGCAGTTAGCGTTCTGTAGTGATGCGCACTTAATACCTTTTGACCTTCTTTGGAGGTTGAAAGGTTCTGTAGAGCTACGCTGGACCTCAAGACGAATGATGTCGTGATGGCCTCTGCTTGAGCAGCCGAAGTGTTCGTGTTTCCTCCGCCTTCCGAATGGGCGACGCTATAGTAGTCTATAGCCTGGGAACATGAAATCTATAGTTGGTGAGAAAATGAAAGAATTCGCCAACCAGTGGAAGTGTCGACTCAGCGTTCAGTCCTTGTTGCAATCCTTCTACTAGCCAACTTAACATGTACAACTGTGGCACCATAGTTTCATTCTCGGTTTTCGCTTGGGCCGGTCTCGTTTTCCTGTATTCGCTCATCGGCAACTCTCTTGAACTCCCTTGACGTCACGTGTCTGTGTATTTGTTTATATATATGTACTGTGCCAACGCCGCACGTATGGTTTCAGTAAGGTTTCGTGAAAAGCAGTACGGCAGGCCTTTTAGTTCTTTCGTGTGACCTCCTTTTACCGTTCATTGTTCCTCGTCGCGTCCAGGCGCTCTATACCCTCGAGCGGAGATCAATTTTGCGCCTCGCTACGTAAGCAGAACGAAGAAGGTGAAGGCCCACCTCTTCGTACTCAGCGCGATCAAAATTTTGCATTTCGATAGCCTTATCTATGGCGGCGTCTTCTTTCAACCCGGGATGCTATAGACTATAGGCACTTCCGGTTTCCGCCATGTTGGCGTTTTGAGCCAGTCAGAGACGCCGTAGCAGCCCTGTACGTGAGCCAATAGCAGAACTGACGAGAGGCCGATTTACACAATATGGCCGAATTAGAGTAGTAAGTACCCTCGGTGATACATCAGTCAAGCGTCCTCCGGAATCCACCGTTACGAACCAAACTTCAAGGCACGAAGCATTTTTTTTTTCTTCGTATCTGAATGATAGCGCGGGTGACGACGGCCTGTACGGCTTCTCGCACGTCGTCCTGCCGACCACGAGACCGTAGTTTTCGCCGTGATGTCCAGAACCACATACATGCAGGTTCGGACTAGATTTCGGACTCAGCAGGGGTGCATTTAGCCAGATGCACTGTAGCGTGCGCGCCCGGCGGTCACGTGATCATCCTGCCGCCGCCGCCGCCGCCATGCCCGGCGGAACGAGACCCGTCACGGAAAAGAAACCTTCGTGCTAGCTCCTTCTTTCTTCTCCTTCTCCTCTTTTTATTTCTTCACCTCAGCGCTGGGCCCCCCATTTCTGAACTACATACTCGGCGGCATGGTCACGGACGCAATATGCCATGACGGATGAAATGGCGCTGCGGTCACTCTTCGCCCTTTAGCGAAACAATTGAATGGGATGCGCCTCGTTCGGTACACCCTACTCCTCCTTTTGTTCCCGCTCGGCTTTCCTTCCGTTTCAACCGACTCCTTCTTCCGTCTCAGTTGCAGCGTTTGCCAACGTCGCGCGCATATATATACACACACATCCATGGGCGAGCCACCCACGCCGTAAAGGAGGTGGGGGCGTGGGACGAGAACAAAAGGCAATATTCTTTATTTCCCCGCTCATCTCGTGTGCATTTACGGGTCGGAGAGCCTGGAATAGCGCGCTATAGAGAAAACGAGCGAGGAAGCAAACGGCTCGCAAGCGACTGTGCGACCATATGCACTTCGTTTCGCCAGCGCTCGGAGAGAGAAAGGGGGCGGGGAGGGACGTTGAAAGTTCTCGTCTCTTTGTTTCCCGCTTGGAACGATAGCATCAAAGTAACGAGCGCCCAACCCTTGCAGTTCTTGAAGCACAACGGACTTCCTGTCATCGTAACCCTACAGCCTGTTACGTATACGGCATATACTCGCGGTACCGTCGTGTGCGTACGGTGTTAATGACTGGGCGAGGCGTATTGGCTGAGAGCGATCGACGCCGGTGGCAGTCTGCGATCCTGCAGATCCCTGCCTGTTTATGCGCCTCCTACTTAGATGATGATAGGATGCCCCCTCCCCCCCCGGCGCGTTGTCTGTGACGCCAAGTTGGAAGAACGACGCTCTATTTAAGAACCATTGGAATGATATCCACCATTAAAATGTATGAAATCTCACCATTTCATTGTGACGTCAGTGCTTACGGCGGGCATTGCTTCTCTTAATACGGGAGTTGTACAGCTCGCTCGCTCGCTCGCTCGCTCGCTCACTCACTCACTCACTCACTCACTCACTCACTCACTCACTCACTCACTCACTCACTCACTCACTCACTCACTCACTCACTCACTCACTCACTCAATCAATCAATCAATCAATCAATCAATCAATCAATCAATCAATCAATCAATCAATCAATCAATCAATCAATCAATCAATCAATCACTCCGAAGCAATTAAGACATTATCTCGTACGGCAACTTAATTGCATCAGTCTCTCGACTAAAAAGACATTGAGCGTGACCAAGAAATGAACCGTCAGTCATGCAATGCAGCTCAGAAGGGACCCGTTTTGAATCTCACAGACGGTGCTCCTCACCGCGTCTTCCAGGTCACCGCGGTGCCTTATTTGGGCCAAGCTTGTCTTCTTTCTCTGTCTCAGCGGCGCATGCGCGCGCATGTATATACTCCTGGACGCTGTGCCCCTTCGGATGCAGCTTCCCTGCTTTTTTTTTTTCCTTGCATTTCATTTTTGATAACCGGGCGAATCGGACGATCGTGTCTCCTAACCGTAACGTCGAGCGTTCGCAGAAGGCAAAAGACTCACGTATACGTATCGCGTTTGCATGGCTAATGAGGCTCGGGACTGACGGAGCTGCAGCAGCGTTCGCTCGGGCTGGGTCTCGCCTAGCGTTTCGTTTCTCATCACAGAGACCGTTTTGTTTCTTCGTCCTGCCTCGCCGGCCTGGCTTGCGGCAGGTCCCCCCCCTCTTCCAGCACACAAATCGCGCAAAAAAAAAAAAAAAAACAAAAAGAAAAAAACAACAACTAGAGAGAGAGAGAGAGAGAGAGAGAGCTTTTTTGTCGTGCGTGGAGTACGTTAATGCGGCATTTTCCTTTCCGTTCGCCGCTCGACGACTTCGTGCATTCCGGATGTTCCGTTTTAGCGTGCTCCACTCTCCGAGATACGGTCTCTGGGCACCAGGGGGGACCCGTCCTTATAGGGCTCTTCTCTAATGCTTTACTCTCCTCGCGGCCCTCTCCGGTCTCTTTGACGTGCTGAAACCTTTCCATACCTGTCGGGCGTGCATGCTAATGCCGAAACGAAAAGAAAAGGCCGTTCGTTCAGTATTCGTAGTTTTTCGCTCGCGGACACAGCACCGAGTTTGGACTAGTCTGCAGAGATGGAGGAGGAGATAGGCGCTTGGAAAAGCGGACGAAGGGGCACATGCACGTCTTCGTCTTAGGCGTCCTTTTTTTTTTTTTTTTCGTATTCCTTTTAACTGAGCTGGCTGCATACATCCGGTTAGCTGCGGCTGGCACTCGCCAGCGTTCTCTATATGCGGCTTCGTGTTATACGTGGGCTGCATTCGCTCTGGCCTTCTTTCTAATTTCTTTGCACTTTCCAAGGACGCGCAAGGCCTTCTGATATAGGGGGCTCATATAGTTGGGATGACGTAACCACTTCGTTTGATTGTTTCAAACGACATTGCGGAAAAGCATTGTTGTGCACTAGGATACGCAGTTACGCCCTATAAAATAATATTTCACGCGCCACAGTAATCGACATATTCAATAGGTTGTTTTCTCTTTCTTTTTCTGCCTTTCACATCGGTGGAGACATTTCAAATGCTGCCTTGTCGCGCGAAAATTCTGTCGTACGACTCGCGTAAACAATAGCGTGTCGAATCAAGATAGCGTCGAGGCTTGTTACACAGCTCGCAGAAAAGGAGGAGGGGGGGGGGGGGGGGCTTGCTGGATCCGCTTGACACGGGGCAGAAGGAAACGAGACCAGACAGGACGAGCGCTAACTCCAAACTAAAGTTTACTCTCAGAAAACCACGCGTGTTTATCTGTCGACACTGATCAGAAGCACAATACATCATTGCGGAAGCGCTGTACACACACACGCACACGCACACGCACACGCACACGCACACGCACACGCACACGCACACGCACACACACACACACACACACACACACACACACACACACACACACACACACACACACACACACACACACACGCACGCACGCACGCACGCACGCACGCCAAAGCTCCGAGAGCGTAAGACATCGACGTAAGCTCTGAATCAGGCCCTTATCATGTGGGCACTGATGGTGTCGGATTAGCAGCGAAAAACGCTTTCACTTGTGTGAATGTTAATCGAGGGTTGCCTGACACACGGGGAACCGTTTTTGTGAATGTAGAAAGCCTCTACAGCTTGACAAAATGCGTATAAACGTAGTTGTTTCGGTCCTTAGGTCGGCCCGACTTCAAGCTCGACTCGCTTGCACCGAGTTCATGTCAGCGAAGCTGATGAAGTCAGATCGAGTATATGTATATGCTTGTTGGGTCGAAATCCAACGGTCATGTTCATGTAAACGCTGTCGTTGGCTCAGCTTGGGTCAGCCTGCCTGGAAAGAGTCGATAGACAGGCAGAACCCGGAAAAAAAAAGCGTGACCTCGCAGTCGGGTCGGTTTTGGTCACCCGACTTCCGATTCGACCTGCACCGTCGAGTTCATCTCAACGAAACATTTAGTCATCTTACGACATATTTGAAGGACACGCGCGCTATCCAGAGGCAACGAGCCTCCGGGAGCTAAGCACTGAAGTGCACAGCTACACGGCTTTCGTTCCGGACAAAAGAAAGAGGTGTGAGAGGTAGAAGAGGAGGAGGAGGACGAGATGGGAGGAGGAAGACCACGGCGGGCCAGGTCAAAGGTCGCGCAAACAGGCTGCAAGGCCGGTGGCGCGGGCGACGTCCAGACGTGCCTGCATAGCCAGCCCTCAATCTTCCATGATGGATGCACAAAGGGACGTCGCTTTCTCGGCGCTCGCCTGGTCTTGTTGCGCAGTCGCTGACGGGAGGGGGAGGACCACTCGAAGCCTCTGTCGAAGAAGAGTGCACGAACGAACCATCGCCTCGTCTCGTGGTGCACTTTGGCTGCCTGCCGGACGTCCGAAATAAGACAGGCGTCCAACCAACACCGCGGGATCCGTGGAAATCTGCTTATTGTCAGCTGTATGGAGAAAGCCACTTCTGCCAAGCAGGAAACCGCGCGACGGAGAAAACTATACGACCTCGTAGTACAACACAGCGTACGTGTGTGCGTGCGTTTCTGCGCATTATTCGCCGATTCGTACGAATGCCAGAAGGTTTTTTTGGGGTCAGGGAGAGGGCCAGAACCTGTTCGTGCATTCTGACAGCAGTGCGAAATTGTGCGCCGCCGCATTTGTTTAATTAGTACGTCACGGTATTGTTGTTTTGTTACAACCGTGCGCCGTGCAGTGAAGTGCGTGTGCCCGAGACTGGCGTGCGCGCACCGACGTATTCTGCAAACACTCTGTATGCGCGAGAGAGGCGTCGTGCGCTCTATACTGACTGGCGTGTAGTTTGGCAGGCTCTAGCCAGAACAATGGGAGCTGTTCGGGAACACTTTTTGTGACGCTTTTCTTCTAGACCCTGGAAAGAGGCGGCGAAGAGGTCATTGATGTCGGGAGTGCTGATAAGCGGCCACGGAGGAGTAAATAAATGTAAACTTTCTCGTTGACCTACGGGGGGGGAAGCATATATGAAAAGAAAAGCAATAAGCGTGCGGGGGGGAAACTGGTTTCTAAGCGTGCGGTTTCTGTCGAGAGCCGAGTGCTTGCGGTTTTCCGACGCGCCAGTCTTTGGTCACGTTTCATGCGCAGTGTGCAGGGATGAGCCGAAGGAAGTGCATGCAGTCTGCCGAGCGCGCAGCTTTGTAACAAAATTACATCGTTTCATTCTTTCTTTGTTCTTTTCTTTTGGAAGTGTTGAATCTGTCCAAGGTATTTATTACTCAAAACAGAAAACTTCCCTATACTACGGAAGGCGGACGAGTCACATTGTCCACACGCTGTATGACGTTGACGTGTCACTTCAATGGGAAGTACGCAGCCATGCAGCGTCAGCCAATCGGGAGCTCGATCAAATGAACACATGCGTACGTCAGCCCCTGGGCGTCGTCTGCTCAAAGTCTGGTACAATTTCGAACGTCTCCGACACATCTCGTAACTTTCGCTCTAATGCCACATCATTTTGAAGTGTGCCACATTAGGCTCCACCTCTCTGAAGTGCTCTCCGACCAATGATGTGAGTCCTTGAGTGCAGTGGCCTAGCTGTATCGAAATTGTCATCGTGATCGGCGCTATGGTGCCAGCAAGGTGTCGTCTGGTACTAAGGAGGGTGGGGGCGTTGCAGGCTATTTAGCCGTATCCTGTAGCCTATGCGGTCGCTCGCTGCTTGTTCTTGCATTCCATCGTTTGCTCCTTGCGACAGAGAACCTTTTGCTTTTTTAACGCTTCGGTGTTCTTAGTGGTTCCACAACGCTTTTGCAACGTTGTTTGCAGCTTAGCTCGGTTGCCATACCGTTGCCCGTATTTGCTTTCACACTTGTCTTCACACTTGTGTTTCGATTTTTCTTTTTTCTGTGCTACCCGTGGTTCAGTAGCTGCCATAGCACCTGTATGGGAGGGGCTGGCTGCTACTCTTCTCTGACATGGTTGTGCATACAACTTTGCAAGAACTTACTTGTGTAAGCAGAGCATGGCGGAACTATACTATATCACTGCGGAAAAGCAGTTAGAGTAGCAGTCCTACCTTTATTACCGCAGCGCGACCTCGTTTTGCTTGTACTTGGAAAGTCCGAGAACCGCTCGTCCGTTTTGTTGGACGAGCACTACCGAATAATATTACCTCGTGAGAGTGGCTTTCTTGTGTATCACGCAGAAAAGCGCATACCCAGACCTGAAGCCAGACAAACATATATATATATATATATATATATATATATAGGAAGTCAACGGTAGAAACAGCGTAGCGTATAATGACTCGCTGTGAGCTATAGACATTCTATTTTTATTTTTTTTTTGCTTTGTCGAGTATACAGTACCCTCTTAAAAGCAAGCGAGCGTGACGGTTTTGTTCTGCCAATCTCTCTAATTGCAAACACCGGGCGAATCCGCACTGCCGCCCGGTGCATCGGCGCGCGTCCGTCATCTACGCTAAGTGGCCTACTGCCGTGTGCAGGTACACATATGCAGATAGCGCTACATGAATCACCGTCCCACATGTGCTGTCCCTGTATATGCGCGTGTGCAGGAAATACTCTCGCGATCACGTGCTATTGTGAGCTCCACGAAAGAGAACGCACGGGTGAGTGGCAGATATAGCGTCGTTGCGATTGCGTATATGTATACGCTCTGCGACCAAATTTGTATAGATGTGTATATAGAGTGCACATACGCCATCGCGGACGCCATCTTTGGGTACTAGCAGGTTGAGAAGCGGCGTATGCAAGAAACATGACAACACGACAGGCGCGTCTTGCGTCGAACGTCAAAGCGATGACAGTGATAAACCTGTGAAAAACAGTCGCCGTCAAAAAGTCAAACAGTGTGCGCGTGATAATGTACGGTGCACTGACGTCATCGTAGCCGCCATGTCCAGGTACCAGGGCGCTGAGCGCTGCCTCCGTGACGTCACACGAAAACTATCTGTATTGGCCGTCAGTATAACGAAAGTCAACTGCACTGTGCTGTCACGTATACGCTTCAGTATATTGGCTCACGATACTAGAAAAACCAATTGTTCGCCTCAAAAACCTTATACGTGCCGATTTTTGCGGCTATGGTATGAATAAAAGGTACAGCAGCGATGGTATCTGATAGGCTCGCGCATGGAAGAATTGAATTGAATTCTGGGGTTTTACGTGCCATAACAAAGATTTGATTGTGAGGCACGCCGTATAGTACGGGACTCCGGATTAATTTTGACCACCGGGGATTTGTAATGTTCCCCCATTGCACGGAACACGGGCGTTTTTGCATTTCGCCCCCCATCGAAATGCGGCTGCCGTAGCCGGGATTTGCTCGGCCACGACCTCGGGCTTATAGCAGCGAAACTTATAATAGCCGCTATGTAAGCGACCACGGCGGGTCGCGCATGAAAGCGATATAGGTGTCAGAACACCATTCTGACATATATGTGTCAGAATGGGGTGCCAAAAGCCGAGAAAACCTCATGCATTGCTCTTTCTCTCTCTTTTTCAGTTTCGGCCACAGCGCGTATATATATACTGATGGGTATACCGTGCGAAGGTATATGACAGGCGCTGGCGTGTTCTCTTGCGTAAGGCTCACAATAGTACACCTTCATGCAAATGTTATTTTAGTAGAGAACTCTGTGCGCCAGTATCCCAGAGATAGGAAAGGAAACAATTGGCGTGGGAGGTCAAACAGACGCACGTCCGGTTTACCAAACTGCCCTGCGAGATAAGAAACTGTCGCGACGGAGACAATACTATCTGCGCACATGCACTTCCAGCACCGGGAATGCAAATCGCAATTTATACAAACGGTCACTGTGGTGGCTTGCAAAGCGACTTCAGACAAGATATCAAAGGATATTGTGCAAGTTGGCACGGAAATATGAATTATCATGCTCCGCAGTATAGCTATAGTGCATGGCGTTCCTTATCGGACAGGGCGATTTACGGCAGGCTTACGCGGCTTACAAATTGTTAGTCAGCTGTTCGCCCAATAAAGAGTTAGTTTCGCCATTCACAGTTTTGCCTTGTAAGTACTCGGCAAGGCTTCCCAGCTCCGGGTCCGCTTACTGCTGCTGCTCGGCAAAGCTATAGGGCATCGCCTGTGTCTCGCGTCTTCCTTTCTCCCAGTTTTACCATTCCTATATAATGCGGAACCAACCAGCCCACCAAGCTTCCATCTTGGTTGGCACGAAGAGTTAGTCGATCGTTCTTCGTTGCAATGTATGACACATAATCCCAGTGTTACCTATAAGCTCCTTTCTTGCGTAGCAAAGCGTTTCCAGGGGCACCACGCCATCCCTATATATAAGCTTCTCCGCCTTGGCGGCGGCCATGCGCGACCGGAGAAAGCCGGCCTTATGAGCGTCCCGACTTCTCCTTCGGTGAAGCACGCCACAAGTGGCATCGGCCAATGTGGCTGCAGCCATTCGCTCGCGCGCCGACAGAGCAATTGATCACGGCTACTTATAAGAACAGCAGCGATACAGCCAGCAGCTGGACCGTGTTCTAATGCATATGCCTATATAGACTATGCAAGGAGCTGCCGGGCTTCCTTGTATAGGACGTCGCCTGCGGCCGTCGATTCTCTCTCTACGCCATCGCGGCACGGCGTGGCCGGATCCGGCGGGCACCGTGACCTTGAGACGTGGCTCATCGAACGCGCCTGCTTTGTATATTTGTCTTTATTTCTCCGCGCTCGCGCTCTATCGAGCTTTGCCTGGTAACCGGCTCGTTGTTTCTTTGCGTGCGGACGCAATAGGCTCGCGAGCGCTTTAGCAATGCTGCATGCTCGCGCGCCCTGTTGTTTTTGCGTCGCCGCAGTGGTGGGGACGCATAGGTCGATCGTCATGGTGGGTCGATGTTTTCGTTGCTGTTATTGTCATTATTTTTTTTGGGGGGGGGAAGAACGCTCGGCGACATGCACGGAGGGACCTGGCTGGCCCGCAGAAGACGACACAATCGACGGCAGTCGTTATATGTGGTGCCCGGTCTCACAGTCGATTCACCACGGCAGTATAGCGCCATTGAACTTGTCGCGGTCGAGTGAAGGTCGGGAAAAAAATACAATCGTGCGGTCGTTGCTAAGGGCGCCGCATAACTTTTCTTTGCTGCCGCGCACTTGACTGGCGCGTGTCCGTCTGCGTCGTAAATTACTTATTCCTTTCTCGCGTAGGTGGCGCTCTGCGATTCATCTTGTCTTATGCTGCCTCGCACGAGAATAATTATTATCGCGTGTGCTGCAAATTAACTCTGTACAACGGACGACGCCTTCTATATAGTACTGATTATCAGGTTATCTATACTAATTTCTCTCGGGAGATGCATGAAGGTCGGTGACATATATGCACACGTACACATTCATTCATTCATACTCAAATAAAAGGAAAGCAGATTATATTGTGCTGTGTAACTGTGAAATAAATTTAGACACGAACATTTTTAAAATATGTACCGCGCCTCCTATAGCTCTAGTTATACTGAAGAGCGCGTTCTGTAGGGAGTCTTTCGGTGGGCCAGACGGTATATCGCGATTTATGCGATATTTACCCAGTACACTCGATACACGTTGCGCTATGTATATATGCATGTAGTAGAGAGTGCTACACGGCAGAGGGCGGTAACAACTTCAGCGTGTCACTATGCCACTGCAGCGACCAACATGCCTAGAAAAGCGCAGCACATGCATGCAGCGCATGAAACGCTCACTTTGTCCCGTTGACCCCGTTGTCTATATCGCTTTTCGCTGAAGCCCCTTAGTACGCGCGCAGACCTTATGCTCGACTTCGAGTTGCTGCGTGCCATGTATTTGAGCGAATGGGATGACCTGTATATGGACGAACGGTCGTGAGCTTCAGAGCTGAAAAATCGAGCTAGATCCACCGCTCGCGTGTCCGACGTTTTATGCGTCACTTCGGGTCAACCCCCTTTTGGAACGCTTGCTCGCACGACTTTTGTCACGGGCACATCCGATTGCAGCGTGCACGGAAACGTCGGCGAATTTTATATGGCGGAGCGCGCCGCTTTCCGCTTCAACTCGACGAACTATGTATACGCTATAAATGTGCTGACAGAGGTGCGCGTGTTTTGCATGCACGGACGATTTATGGATCGAGAATCAAGCGAGCGAGCGAACTGTGAATTCGATATATATATATATGTTGCGTGGAAGTGACCGCGCAGGGTCGCAGCGGTTACGTAATTGCGGATCCATGGTTGGATCTCGCCAACTCTCGTTGTCTTCCGTGAGCGCCCGAAGTCACGACCAAGCGCGTGTGTCGCGTCGTGTGTGTATATATAAGTATAGTGCGTGTCTATATAGACTACGCGAATCTCGTGTATCCATAAATATGTAGTTCCTGCACGCACACTCTATAGCCGTACCACAGAATGTGCATAGCGTGCGCAGAGCGCAAGTATATAATATATATAGGCAGTGTAATTGCGGACTTCTTACACGACACGCGCGCACGTGTGCCTTTTGGGGTCACCTCGCGTGCAAACAATTTAAATTGTTTCATCCATTGTAATATATACTCGTGGTCTCGACACAAGTATAGGCGAATGTGTGCGGTCAAAGTTCTCGATTCGCAACAGGAGCGGAACGAAAGCCATATATTGTATGCACGACAATAATGCGCTTGTGCTTATTTGCCTCGCATACCAGTACTGCCGCCTTGGTATATATATATATATATATATATATATATATATATATATGGTCGAAGGGCGCTCTGCGTGCCGAATACAATCTATGGTCTTCGTTCGCGTGCTTCGAGCTTTCGTGGTTTATTAGTTCACGTACTGTAGCCCTCTCAGTCGCAGTGTCTCCATATGGATAAGCTATACTATATGCCTTTGAAATATTCCAACTAGGCAGGACAGGATAGAAATCTTGGAACATAGCGCTAAATGTATAAACGTACCGATAGCTTACCGAAAACAATATAATTACTGACATTAGTAAATAGAGTAATGCAAAACAGCGGTTTTTAAGAGGTGCATATGCACTATAACCAGGTTTGGCGAGAAGCTAGACGTGCTGCCCGGTGATCACTGGCTCTTGAGTGCATATCGTTATTTCTTGCGTCAGGGGGGCCCCAAGAAAATGATAACCAGCGCATCTTCTTGTAATAATTATTTCAGTTATTTTCACAATTAACCCTTTTTTTAATTGTCACTATTGGTCTTATGTGGTTTAAATATTCATGCTACAGGCCCCCGAAAAAAAAAACTGTTGTGCACTTAGCGTCTTTAGAGAAAAACAAAAACCTGGAGTCCTTAAGAACACTCCGTTATAATTCGCCACTGGAGCTATAATTAGGTAAGAGGTACCATGCATTGTAACATTGAGGCGAGGTGGATTATGCGAGAAAGCAGAACACGAAGCGGGTTGTAGTGAGAGTGCAATACTAAAATAAATAATAATATAAGGAATCGAAACGCGGTATATACTTTACAAACAAAATGTAAACTTTGTGACACAATGGTAACACTGCATATTGGGAAAGCTGTCAGTTGTCGTGCTCAGGGATCAACGTTTCGTCAGAGGACGCCAGCAGAAATCTACGGTTTTCTTGTTTCGCCGACAGTTTTCTCGGGCGACCAGGTTATTGTTTCTTTGCCACGCATTCAAATGCGCGTCGATATGAGCGTCCAAGGCGAACGAGCACGAACTATATAGGGTGCGGCTAAAATTTCCATTGCCTCGCTATGTAGGAGTTCTCGGAAATTTTGTGCTGCTAGTCCGCTCCATATAGGGCGCTATACTTTACAGAGAAAAGCTCGGGGCGAGGTTTCGGAGCGCTATCTCTTGTTTTGATCCGGTTTACGCCCGGCAGCTGATATGTATACGCCTGCGCCCATTACGCCTTCGTGCCGTAGAAACGCTGCGTTTGTGTTTGAAATCTATCATGGTTCCTCCATGCACAGGTCTTGAGCGCGCTGAAATTGGTGAGCCTCGGGCAACTAGAAGAAATTGCTGTCACGATCCGCGGCAGCGCCTTTTACCCGTCCTTCGGCTTTTTCACTCCTATAGTTCTGTGCGCTCCCGAATTTGAAGTGAACGAACAGAGAACAGCACCCACTGAGTCACGATTGGCCTCGTATGTTGCTTCACTATCCCGCCATGTGCGTTTACATTCCGCTCGAATTTGGGCGCAGACACTGCTTGTGAGGCTTCAAAGCTGAAGGCTTTTTTACATGCTTCAGTGATTCACCAGGAAACATTGCCAACGAGGGAGGCTTACTTCATCGACATACCTGGTAGCTGTGTACACTTCCAATGCCTCTTATTTCATGCTTCCGCTTTGTCTAAATGTCCCAAGACAAAGCTGTAGCGGGATAGATAAGATCTGACTGGCGCTTTGTTTTATTTAGTAGGGCGAGAAACAACGCCGAACAAAAATATGCACTCTGGAGAATCGTGATCAGCATATGTAACGGTATGCGTGTTGCAGCACCGTTGCGACGCGCGGACCACGACAAATTCAGTCGTGATTTCCGCACGGGTTGGTTTGTATATGTGGCACGCGTAGCTATATACTATGTATATCAGCGCATCAAGAAGGCTTTATGCAAAGGCATTTCTTTTTCGCCGAAATGGCACGGGCCTACCTACGTCATCAGGCAATGCGCTCAATTATTGCTGTGTAAGAAATAAATTAAAAAAAAAGAAGAAGAAAGGAGGTGTTAATCACGCCAATTCTCTCTTGAAGAACACATTCTTTCACCTTGGTGTACGCGGCTTCAGTAAAACGTGCTACAATCGGCCGGCTGCCCTCGCTAATTTGATATGTCTATCACCACGATTGGCTGGCACGAGATCTTACTGACAGTCACAACGTATGAACTTTCCTGTGAAAACGGGGTCCTGATTCGTCCGTGCAGAAAGTCACCGTCCTCGCGCCGTCGATTTATTTTAGCAAACGCAGGCGAAGCACGGTTAACTATACTGTAACGGAAGATTTAAATCAGCCGGGTCAGTTTATATATGACTACTCAGGGGCAAGGTAATAAAGGGGATTTGTTGACAAGAGTGTGGTATACAGATTTTTTTCCACAGCACAGAAGATTGCTGGAGCATGCAAAGACTGAACGAGTGGGGGAGAATACATAAACACAGTGGCGACTTACGACAGGAAAGTAAATGTTTCAGTTCGCTGTCTGCAGCTTTTCCGTTGTCAGCGCTTTGCGCATGCGTGTAATACGCTTCCCTTTCTGCTATGCGCCTTTGTTAAGTTTTCGGGAAACGTATAATAAACGTTGCATTTTGGGACTCGGCCACTACATCCTTGTACTCTCTCTCTCTCTCTCTCAATGGCACGCGGCACATGGCACCGCCAGACGCACCGCCGTATACCAGCAGTGTATACACAGCTCAGACCTATATTCTTTCAGAAAAGAATGCCTCGTTTCTCAATGCAGGTGCCTCCGCGGTAAACGACTCCAGCAGAAACGAGTCGCAGATGACTTGCGACGAAAGTGAGGTCTTATACTGCGCAGACAGTGGCAGGCTTTAAGACGCCTGCTGCACATTATACTTTTACACGCACGGTCTGCACCGACCACGGACAAACACTGACGGCCGTCCTTCGTCGCGGATTTCTCTCACCGCTGCTGCTGATTCACGCCTCGCGCATATATACGGTTTCCAAGCCGCACGGGAGGAAGCCGCGTGCAGCGCGCTTCCGGCGCCATTAGCATATAACGCAACGCCCTCTTAAAGCTGCGCATGCTCGAGCACGTGATCAATTTTCGTGACCGCCGCCTCCGTGCGTGTGGCGTGCGGACGCAAGGGGAACGAGGCCGAACACAACTCGACGCAGCTTTCTCGCTTCTGCTTCTTTTTCTTAATTTTTTTTTTCTTCGCAAAGGCAAAGGCCTGTGCGGCCGTGCACGCCCCGATGGGTTTTTTCGTCGCGCTCACTGCTGCTGCTTTGTGCGTCGCGTCCGAGACGGGGACACCGCAGGAGAGATGATGGACTCTGCGAGAGCGAGCGGAAGGCAAGCCGCCGACTGTTCGTCTCCGCGACGATGGCGTGTCATGGACGCTGCGCGTTAGGTTTTATTTATTCGCTTATTTTCGCCTTCGTTGCGCAAACCGGAGAAGCCACATAGAAATGGCCTCAGACGCTCTGCAAGAAAAACTAAACAACTGCGTTTTTCTTGTGGATAGCGTTTATCGACTCGTCCTTTTTGGCTGAGTATTCGAAGACAGTAGTCACTAACGAGAGTCCATTTCTTTTGGTTTATTGGGGTCTTGTAAAACTTCCCAACTGGTTGTTTGCAGAAAACCTGGACACATAAGCCGCCGAAAACGGTAACAGAAACATAACATAAACTATACAGGCTTCATGGAGAAATGTCTACGAACTTTCCGTAGATGTCTAAGTGAATGTTTGAGCGTGTGCACAGCGTTTTCCGAATGCGCCAGTTAACGACATATTTTCTTTAAAGATTTGTTTATTACATAGCCCACTATAAAGACTGCCAAACAAAACTCCCCCGTTTCTTTGTGATTGCGACTATACGTACATTCCCATGGTTCGAGAAGTTTTCGTTGGCACTCCGATTGTTGAGGCCAGACGGAACATGCCTTAGCACTTAAAGAAAGAATAAAAAAAATGGCAGACGAAATACTGAAATTAGCCAGTCCTCTGGACTAGCGCATTCCTAAAGCGATTGCACGAGAGCCAGCGTAGAAGAGCGTAGACACAATGTATCGACGTATCGATCACCGAGAAATATACCGTGAAGTTATGCGAGATTTTTCATGCACTGATCACCATACACATCACTAATAGAAGTCCCAATCCACTTTTATCGTTTGCATTATCTATCTCCTTTCTCTTCTTTTCTTCTTCTTTTACGTATACTTCCGTCGAATTCGTGTTCCTATGCGGAATCCCCGCAAGCATTTGTGCGAACCTATGGGATATGCAGGCACAACTTCGAAGAGGCAATTGTATAATGGCTCAGCACACATCTTTACAAAAGTCGGTGTAAAAAACCTGATGTCATGTTGCTGCGTTTCCCTGCCATCACTAGATGTTCTACTGAGATGCGACAGAATGTCTTGTGCGACGCACCCCTGCTGAAGTACGTGCTTAATTTCTGTAGCTGCTTTTCTGACGAAGGTTCGTGTAAGTTTATCGAAACACGACGGGGAAATCTTTAGAACGACGAAAAGGACTTTCTTGCACGGGACTGTAGCTGCATTTCTGTGGGATATCCCTGCGTGGGAGAAAGCAGGAGGTTATATTACCCATTCTTTCCGGGCGCGACTTGGGACAGCCGACCGCCGGGGTGTCAGGCGTATGTATGCACAACGCATATTATACGAAGTAGAAGCCTGTCACGCCTGGACACCGGGCAGGGAGTCGCGCAGCACGGCCAGAACGCAAACACGCACACACACTCGCGCACAGCAGAGGCGGGCGCGGCGCTGCTTTGATGAGCGTCCAGCTGAGAAGCCATTGTCGTTTTTCTCGGGCCGGTCGCATGCATTGCTGCTTCTCGCTCTTTCATCATCCCGGAGCCATGCTTGCACAATTCTCAGATGTGTGTAGGAGGAGGCGTTGGCCAGAAAAGCGCGCCTTATAGAGAGAGAGAGAGAAAAAAAAAAGAGAGAAAAAAAAAGAAAAAAGAAAGAGGGAAAAGGAGTAATAAAGCTCTGGATGTGAGACACTGAAGCCATAACGCAGCCTGGCCCCCTCGGCGAGCTTTCAGAACGTGGCTGGAAAATAATAGCTTTGCTTACTTGTTTGCTTGTTTTTTACCCGCGTTATCTTCACTGCGAGGGGGGCTGCAAGAATGGGTGTGAACCACAGCCTGCCTTTGAGAGACCCGCCTTAGAAGGTGTATGGAATAGAAAGCATGGATGGAGCCGCACCAATTTGGTGCGGCTGCAGTTATATATACTGCAATAGAGTGACTTATGTATATGCATTCGTAGTCGAGGTCTAAAACGAAGGATTTTCGGACTTTCGGCGAGTTGCATGCATGTAAGCGGTGTCACCTTGCATCTGCTGAGACGAAACGAGATAAATTTGCCTTACCATGCACGTGATGACGGAATTAGGCTGAGAATCGGGCGAATCGGGCACGAAACGAGCTTCGGAGTTGCGCATATTGCCGATTTATACCAAGAAAGGGCTTCGCTTCGATGTGCCTGTTAGTGTTATATGCATTATTTGTACCCTGTTATATACCGAACTGAAAGCGGTGTAGATCAAGAAATGACCGCACGGATTACTTGACATGTCTTCGCTACCAGCATATAACCATGACAGCAATGAACTTAAGCGAGGTGAATTAGCACCCCGCTAACTTCACCCTGCACCTTTATTTGGACGTGCACAGAGCATCTGGCACTGTACTTTGGATTCAAGAGACACTCAATATGAATACCGTAAGTTCAGTTGTATTAGTAAGTTATGCTTCTGCAATTGCAGTATATGGCCACTGTATAGCAAAATGTCCACTCTTACCGTAAATGAAGGCTTGGTAATTAAGCTGCAAAAGCGGCAAACTGTACACGAAACACGGGAGGCGGTATACGCCGCCCCGAAGCTGCCGCAGCACCTCGGCGTGACGTCGTGTATTTTGTGCCTATCTTTCCCTCTTCGTTTCTTTCTCTTTTTGTCTGGGTGTGTTGAGTCTTGTTTATCGGCTGAAAATAGGACTCCATTAATTACATTCTGAAAATAGCAATAACTAAACATAGCAAGTTCTGGGAAATATTTATTGCCCGAAAACGGCCCATAATAATATACGAGAGCAAACGTTGCAGCCCGTGACGTCACACTGGCACAACATATGCACCGAGGTATTGGCGCGAACTTCCAGAAAGTTAGCCCACCACCCCCCCATTTTTTTTTTCTTTTCGGTATAGTAAACGACCTTTCCCCACAATTGGATGAAAATGTACTACTTTTTGAAAGAATACTTGAACGGTATTTTTAGCGGAACGCGAAATGATATAAGCTTAACGTTAAAAGACAGGAAGACAATTGCGTGGTAGCCGATATTCTATATTTTACATTTAGAGGATGCAATGGGACTGGGCAGGGCATCTATTAGGAAGCAAAGATAACCATGTGGTCTATATTATACGAGTTACAGAACGGCTGCCGTGGGAGAAGGGAATATCGTGCAGTCGGGGACGGCAGGGCATTAGGTGATGTGATGAAATGAGGAAGCTTATTCAGACATACGATACGTTAAGGGTATAAATCTTGATTCATCTGTTGCTCTTCGTGCCACTGCTTCAATGTGCAGCCGTTAATTCTCCTGCGTTTGCCCGCATTTACCGAGATGTGTATAATAGAGTGCGGAGTCTGAGACAGACAGACTTGGGCCAAGTCTCCGCCTATGTAGCTAGCTCCGTCATTGCGACACTGCGCGCGCGATCCGACTTTTAAACCGGCCCGTCAATTCGTTAAGGCGGCACGACACGACCGCTCAAGATGTGTATAGCGCAAGGCCAGCGTTTTGTATTCAGTTCGAATGGGTCCAGACCCTCCTTTGACTCGTGTGTCTGATCTGGATTCGGGCCTGTATATGGTACACGTAATGGGTGAAAAGGAAACCGAGTGAGTCTTAAGCGACGCAGAGGAGAATTGAAAGACCCGCTTATACCGCGGTGTGAGGCGTCTAATTCTGGCGCAAGAGAAGAAGCTATATGGAGCATACAAATAAAGTGCTATTATACGCAGCTGGCCTTGGGAGAAACGGGCGAAAGATATTAATGCTCGGCTTAGAGCTACGACGAACTTGCCGTGGTGGCCTTTCGCGAATGCGCCTTCGTATATGACGTAATAAACGGCGGGGAGGCGCACTTTTGAGGAAGATGCGGCGCGGCGCCTGCAAACCTCGCATACACATAGCTCTGGCGTTAGTGACTTAATGGCTTCATTTCCCAGCGTTTTATTACACTGCATCCCGTGGGGCATGGTTATAAGGCGCCGTGAGGAAAGCCAGACCAGCTGTACGCGCGTAACCATTGTCTTCAAGTTTCGCCGCTCTCGGTGGCCAACTTCTGGCGCAAAATTTCCCGTGCCGGTTGAGAGCGCCCAACATAATAACACTCACGTGGCGTACGTTGACGTGACGTTTATTTCTTCGCGCATCGATCACAGTAATGAGGTCGGAATTAACACACATCGCATGCACAAAGGACTTCAGACTTCCCATGGACTTCGAGTGACTCGAATCGCCTTCCCGATCAGTGACCTCTTTCGTTTTCGCGCATTATTTCGTTAACATTGTATAGCCAGTAATTGTACGTTATTACTAGAGGCCCCTGTGCTAATAAAGGAAATGAAACGACGCGCCATATATTAAGTCAGATATACCGTGCTTCGTATTGGCGTCTTATACTTTAGAGGGGAAAATACAATAAAGGCTGCATATAAATTCCTCGCACTGATCGTGTGAGGACACACATGTACTACAATTCAAGCGCGGCTATATACAGAAAAGCCTCTCGATCACCCTGTCCCTCTGATTTACAGCGCTTATCGCGGCGCGAGCGCAAATTCTCTCTGGCTATCGATCAGCTAACTGACGTCAAGACGAACTGACCGACTAAGTTGAAGGAGAACAAAAGAAAAAGAAGCAGCAGCAGATGGTGATGACGACAAAGAGTAAGAAGAAGAAAAAGGAGCCAAGGGATGAGGGTTAGCGGAGCCTCTGTCTTCGGTTGAAGGCCGCTTTGATTGCCTCAGGCTCTCGCAAGGAATGCGCTCCCTCCGCCACCCGGCCAATTCCATTGTTTTCTCGGACCTCACGCTTTTTATAGCGCGCGCAGTATAAAGAGTCTCGGCACTTCGCGGAAGTTCGCCGCGGACGCCCCTAACTAGTCCGGCCGTTTAGGAGACTCGCAGCTGTATATGCACAGAGGTACGCATAAGTGCATAATGTGCGCGGACGCTGCACGGTAGAAAATGAGGCAGTGTGAGGCTTGTAAGGTAGTTCAAGGGGGAAAAGCCGAATAGGGGTCGGTTGGCTGTGAGAAGCCGCCAGTCAGCTAGCCCCCTTCCCCGCTTTATCTTCGCTCTTGTAAAAGCGCAGCTGACGGGGGTACGTAAGCGCGGGCGCATATTCACACTCGTTGTATACTCTGAAACATGTGGTGAGGGCTTGGCTATAGTTGGAAAGAGAGAGGAGAAGTGGATAGGATTGTTGGTTGTTAAAAGCCGCTTGCCCTTTCCACGTCTCTTCGCCGCGCTATATAGCGCTGCGCGTTTGTTTTCGGGAGGCGGCCAATTAGCCGCGATTAGCGTGTCCTGCGGCGACAAGCCGCGAGTCGCGTGTGTTGGGGACATACACACGCGCACGCACGCGGATTCAGGCTCGTCTTTGCGGGCGACAACCGCTTCTTTTGTCACCGCCGCATTCTCTTCGGGACGCCAGATTCCGGGGGGGGGGTGAGGGGACGAGGCAGAACAAGCGGCGCATGAACATGTGCGCACGTAGGTAGGTAGCACCGTTGCGTTGTGGTGGTCGTCGTACGTGTTTTCATCTTTATTTTTGCTCGGGTTAAAAGCTGGAGGGAGCGAGGCAGGGCCGGAGGCAGTCTCCTGTACGAGAAGGCCCGCTTGGAAACGTCCGCGAGGTCACTCTGAGATAAACTCGCTATGGGCCAGGCGATGTGCCAGGCACGGTTAAGCACAGCGTGACCTTGATGCGGAAAGCGAAATGTCGTAAACGAATGTGAACGCGAGAAAAAAAAATTAAAAATCGACTTATTGTGCGCCTCTGGACGAGGCTAATTAAAAAGCCGACTCTCTGTGAACCGCAGAGAAGGCGTCCTGCATGTGTTTAACTTTGTAGGCATGAGGTTTAGCGAAAAAAAAAAAAAACGCGGGGAAATTGCAATAATTGTGGTTGTTGTTTTGTTATTATATTTATTCGCTGTACAGAGAGCAGAGGACGAACCGGTAGAAGGAAAAACAGACACGGAGTATATCGTCCCGTCTGCCGTGCGTTCTGTGATTTTATTTATGATCTGCGTATAGCGCACTTACGCCAAACCAACACCTACCCAAGAAGTATACAAACCTCCCAGATATTCATATCTTTTTTCTTCTTTTTCTTCTCAGATGCATGAGAGTGTCGCTAAGCCTACCCGTCCGACTATATAAGCAAACAACAAGTTTCGAGTTTGAGCAAACCTCAGTATTATAGAAAATGCCTCGGCAGTCGTTTAGTGTCGGGAGTGTGTAACAAAGTCCTCAGTATAGGCACAACATTGGAGAACTGACAGCACGCGATGTCATCTCCATCTATGGATGGAGATGCTGAATGAAGAATATTAACGTAATATAGAATAGGGGTTCATTTGCCGTGAGTTGAAATTTAGAGGAGGGTATAAATGCGCCCCCAGAAGCGTTCCTAACTGCCACCTTATACTATATCTGCAAGAAGAGGCTTTTTGCCACTTGGTCTTTGCCGAAAATGCCGAGGCCACTCTGCGATTAGCCGTAATTGTCGCTCAGCCCTGTTATGGCGGGGCTAGTTTAACATATCACTACTATAACGCTCAGAAACTAATGAGCGGGGAAAAGCTCTGTTCCCCTCACTTATTCGGACTGTTAGGAGTACCGAAAGTTTCATACGGGGACCCCAGTACGCGGACCATGCAATGGCTTGCAGGACCGGTCGCACGGTCGTTTGGCTTCGGTACTTCTTTTACAGAGGTCGTGCGTTTCGCATATACCACCTAATTACCGAGTCTTCACAACCCGTCTCGCATGGGAGCTTTGGTGGGAAGAGAGAGTTTCCCCGGTAACGAGAGATTTACACTCATCATGACGCTTATAAAAGAGAGTATTAAGTGAATGCTAAACAGTGTCGCAAGCTCATTATCTTGTGGCGGAAACGGCCACAGGTCAATGAAAAGAAAAGGGCCTGTGAAAAAAAAAGAAAAAAAAAAGAAAGAGAGAGAGAAAGAAAGAAAGAGAAGTCTAAAAGGTATGTGAATGTCTCAGCGGGACAATACGAGAGAGGCACACGAAAACAAAGCGTCTCACCGTGTGAAGCTGTATACACACGATCCCGCACGAGCTTTCTGCTTCGAGAGGAAAGAAGAGAGAGAGAGAGAGAGAAAAAAAAAAGAAAAAAGAGGAGAAACGGTTGTTCGCGGAAGCGCATTGTTGTCGTGCTGCGACGAGACAAACGTGTAATTGCGCGCCGACATCATCTTCCACGGCTGACCGCCTGCACAAAGACACACACACACAAACCGCGCATTTGTTCTCGCGCGACGCGGAACGCGAAAGTCGCACGGTCCTCGCGAAAGGGTTCGCGCGCGCGCAGGCGGGAAACTTTGGAGGCATGCGCCTGTGTGGCAGAGCTTCAACTCCGTTATAGCGCCATCCTGAAAAGTTGGCAGGCAAATTAGCTAGAGGTGAGGAGGACTATGCGAATTATCGCATCATCTCATTATATATATATATATATATATATATATATATATATATAGCTGACAAATTCACTTCGAAATGAGAGAGAGAGAGAGAGTGATCAAGAGTGATTGTGAAGAGAAAGAGGCGATATTTTCTGCTACCATTTAGGGAGCTCATGTTGGCCGTTGGGGCGACACATGTTTCCTGCCTCCGGAGAGAGCGTCGGGTTTATAAGATCTCGCTCTTACACGATTTCTCGCGCCCTCTGGCTGTCATGCCTAAATATGTCGGAATTGCGCCCAAAAAGGGGGGACTGCAATCTTCGATTGTTCGCAGAGTGTGTCTCGCTTATATGGGAACGCGGTAAGCTTTCGATGTTGCTCTGTAAAAGAGACTACAACTGAAGTAGCAGAAAAAGTGGCGCAAACAATTACGTCGTCGCCAAAAGGCAGGAAAAGAAAACAGACGAGATTGCCGTCGCGGGCTGCGAACTTTTTTCTTCCGCGAGGTATTCTCGGGTGGTCTTTTATACCCAGACCATCTCCCTCTGAACCGCGGTCGAAACGCTGAGAGCTGAGCGCAGTAAAGCAAACGTAGCACCATTGCGCGCAATGCCCGCACAACAGCGGTGCCGCGTACGGTGCGCGGTGAAGTGCTCCTGTGTACGCTCGGACCGCGACAAAGTGTGACGCGGAGATTGCGCGCTCTCTCTGACCACTTGGAGTCACTTCCTTGTCGCCTCTACTTTCACGTTGCCTCTACTTTTCGCTGTCTTCCCACCGTAATGGCGTCCGGCATGCGATAAGACCGCGTGCCGTCGAAAGAATATATATATATAAAAAAATATATATATATATATATATATATATATATATATATATATATCACGAAACAGCTATATAGCGCGTTCGGTGCCGTTTCGTCGGGCTCAGGAGCGCTTTCCTCCATTTCTTGTTTCTTAGCGGTTGCAGGAATCGAAATAGCTCAGAAAGAAAGAAAGAAAGAAAGAAAGAAAGAAAGAAAGAAAGAAAGAAAGAAAGAAAGAAAGAAATGCTGTCATTTTCTTGCTTGAGTGAGTTGAAAGGTACACTTTCTTGTGCCGATTTCGGGGGAGGCTTCGCTCGCGCTAAGGAACGGACGTTTTTTTTTTTTCTTCCTTTCATTTTTTTTGAAAAAAAAAAAACTTGAATGGTTCTGTCTGATAGACATCAATTGACTTCATGGTCCCTATAATTCCATTTGCTAAAGAAGTTCGCAGAAGTTCGCAGGAGTAGGGTGACGCGCACTTGATGACGCGAGTGTAGTTTTTTTCTGACACGTATTTCGTACGATTACAGCGCGAACATTCAAGTAACCTGTCTCTGCTATAGGTCTGACGCATAAGACGGGCCCTGTCTCCGGTATACTCTATGAATTATGGATTCCTCAGGCAATTCCGGTGAAACTGTAAGCAAACACCACCCTTTTTGCGCCAGCTCTATTGTATTTGCGAGGCAGGTATACAAAATATACACTGTACGACAAGAATCTGTGTCCTCCATCACTTGGATGGCAAACACGTATATCGACGAGGCTTTCTCTTGCTGTCTATACCGGACACCTCACCACGTTCATTATGGAAATTCTAGACGAATTCTTGGCCCATTTCGGGGGTCTTCCTAACATTTCACCTTCGCAACTGCCAGGAAAAGCGAAAGCCAGTTGACAAGAGAGAAAAGAAGAAAGAAGAAAAAAAAGAGAAAGAAAGAAAAGCCGACTGGCGAGGTATGCAGCACCTGCGAATGACCCGGCGGAATGACGCCTTCGCTTTCTCGGCGAGTGCATATAGAAAGCGATGCGAATTTTTTTGCGTTCAGCTTGTGCACGGGCGTAACAAGGCCATTTTTCACGCTGCACGAAACAACGCCCGAAAAGGGAAAAAAAAAAAAAAAAAAAAAAGAAACGCGCGCGTTGCGTTGCGAATGGATGTTGTGCACAGCGAATACACGCGGTCTCTCCGCAGACTTTCTCCTACTTTGTATGGACCGATTCTGCAAATTGAGGCCGCCCTTATGCGTTATACACTGTGGCTGTGCGGCCTCCTATATAGCGCCAGCGGCCATGCACTCAAGTCGCGACGCTGTGAAATTTCGAAGCCGTTTTTCCCTTCACTATTTCATCTTCCTGCACTTTCGTGTCGTCCACCCTATATCAAAAGGACCTGTTGCGTTACCGCAGCCCCTTAAATTTTTTTTTTTTTTGAAATTGCGAAGTTGCCCCGTCTAGCTGTCAACCTCAAAGGGGAAATTTAGGGTAAAGTTAAATTGAGATAAAGTTACAGATCACGTCTATTGAATTTAGATCATTCATTCATTCATTCATTCATTCATTCATTCATTCATTCATTCATTCATTCATTCATTCATACCTGAAAGGCATCGCTGTGTGGTTTTCAAAGCGTTTCAAAGCTGGTGCCGTCAGCAGCGCTAGCGTGACGTCAATCGTCCGCGGCTCTCGGAGCAGCAACCCTGCATGCGTGCGAGAAGGCAGTGTTCTCCGAACGAACGAGCATCAGTACCCGTTTCGCCCTTTGACTGGTCTGTCAGGAACCATCATGGGAGTTCATTTATGCATTCTTTTATTGCGATAGCAATTATATGGACACTTCAACCGGATTTCTGCCGTCGCCGTCGCCGCGAGGTTCCGTATAGATAAAATCTTCGCCGTGCGCCGTATGCCCGAGCGGAAGCGTGCGGGGACGCGCGCTATCACGGAGAGCGAACGCACTCAATCTCCCACGCGCAAGCAAGGAAGCGGGAAGCCAGCGCCGGAGGGAGCAGGGGGGGGGGGGGGGGGGGGCGCACTTCTACTCTGCCAACAACCGCGCTCGTCGCTCGCCCGCACCGTCTCTTATCTCCACACGGCTCTGACCTTTATGCGCTGTGCATTCACCGCTCAGTTTCCGTTGAAGCGACAGACCGCACGTACCTTCGCCCGCTGCGGCGTATGCGCTTGCTGCCAGCGTTTTCACAGTCGGTGTCTGCAGTCATTCAGTGTGATCTATTTATGTTTGTTTGTGCGCGCTCACACCACGCTTGTTCATTCAGTTAGTAATAGTCGGGCCACATTTTCCAACACACGCTACACATGCAATGCTGCCCGGATCGGCAGTGGAGCGCTACAGGTGTGTCCCTTCGCACGCGCTGCCCACGGGAAGCGCTTCTGATCAACACCGCCGTTTCACACGCGCCTTCTCGTGGTCATCGAGTCTCTCTTCATGTCGGTCTACTTACGCCGCAGCACACCTGCTTACTTAATCAGCTCATGTTTACTACAATTCATATTGCTACCAAAGCCGCTCACCTTACTTCGTATGACATTGCTGTGTTGCTATCGCATTCATTGCTTCGCCCTTAGGGCGAAACTGTGACATTTTATTGAGAGCGCGGTCGCAGAAAAGCAGATGCCCTGTGCGGGTCACAACAGACGTTACGGATATTTCTGTGCGCCCAAGGCTGTCAGAATTACTACATACTTTTCAACTACGTATTTTGTCATCGCACGTCTTAAAGCTCCGTTGTCGTGCTCTGTAAGGCCCTAACGGTAGCGGTGTTACCCGTGTGACAAGCAAACACCCTTGAGGGTGTGAACATTTTTGCGGTGTATAGCGCTACTTGCGGGTCGCCGTGAGCACTCTCGAGATATTCTTCTTCGGTGTGTATATGGGTACGTGCAAACCGTAGATTGAGAAACGCTGATAGAGCACGATATGTACGGCCAGCTATATAGGACGGGTGAACTTGAAATTTGTCTAAATTGCGCCGCGGTGCTGTCCTGGGTTCAATCAAGCTGCATTATAAGCGCGCATAAGCTTCTTGCAAATGTCCACGTGACTGGCCGACTCGGCGATATGCACAGATCTCGCGGCCACCAACCTAATTTATTGAGCAGTCCCAACATTCTTACGAAGACCCGTACAATTAAAATGTTCTTCCCATATACTGCGCGAAATAACTGCGCGACTCATTCGACTCCGAGAAAACGCGGACGCATTTGGATCATCATCATTGAATTCGACCTGCATTGAAATTTGTAAGAGTGGTTGCAAGTACGAAGCGAGTCGTATACTTGCAACCGCGGTTAAGTGCGGGCTGTATCAAAGTCAGGCCGTGCATGAAAACGACGCAGCGTGCGGCGTGCGTTGAGTGAAGCAAGGCACGCGCATGAAACCGGGTATATTAGAATCATCACTTCATATCGCTATGACGCCATGGAGCGTTGCGTCTGTCTGCGGCGATGTCCAGTCCTCTGCGTGGTCGGAGACCGAACGCAGTGCCGAGACACTCACCACACTTCGTGCAGGCGCGCACACACGAAACAAATAGAGGAAGAGGGGTGATGAATAGCGGCCATTCATAACAGTGCGTGAAGAAGAAGATAGCGATGTCTTTCGCCAGCGCCGCCTTCCCCGAGCGTCTCCTCAGTCCTTCCCTACATGTGGTCCCTCCCCATCGAGCAGCTCCGCGCGTCTTTCTGTGCAACTGGCCCACTTGGTCGCTGGACTGTGCCGAGGCTTGCTCGGCGGTGGCCGTGTGCGTTGGCGGTGGCCACCGCAGCGCGCAGAAATGTGACAGCTCCAGTTGTCGGTGGTCGGCCGGCGCCCGTTTCCTGCAACTGGCTATAGAGTTTCGTTCGTCCGTAAACCCTGAACCGCAAAGAACTATAGAGGAGGTGCACGCTCTTTTGCGCATGCGTGTTCACTCGGGACTGCTGTTGCTGCCGCTGACTGGATGGTCAGCGTGAGCACGCGCGTACGTATATATACCCGTATGCGTGCAGCGCCAGCGCGAACCTTCTCGGGCGACGGTTTCTTTGCATAAGCTTGACGTAGCTGTTGGCGGAGGCGGCGGCGGTTTTCTTCGCGTGTTTTCTTCGAACGCCTTCACGGGCGTATAGCGTGCTGCTGTGCCGGTCTGTGGATTCCGTCACCCTGCGTCTGGCGTAACTGGTGTGTGCAGCCGGCCTTGCTGTGGTGCAAGCTGGGTTGTGAAGCAACGCACGCGACGCTAGACTGGGTTCCGGCCGCGATCAAAGTTCCAATGAGCTACGCGTGGCGACATATCACTGTTTACGCTGAGCCACGTAACAGAGCAGCGTATGAAGTACTCATAAGGTATACTTGGCTCGGGGTGCACAGGAGCATCCATCTTGCTGGCATTTGTTCACCGTCATGCACCGAACCACAGTTCCTCCAACGTCACTCCGCCCTCCCCAGCGGGCGTCATTAGTCTGGAATATAGGTGGGTCGGTGACGCGTGGCCCCGTGTGAACCGCACGAACTTCTTAACAGCGCACACTTGACAGTCGCGGCACAACATTGGCTGTACGTATAATTAGAGGTGTTTACAGTTTCGGTGAAATTTGCAGGCGCAAGTTGGAATCAGCTAGCACAAGGTATGGCTGTAGGGGTGATTAGAGATCGCTGGGAGGGGGCTTCGTCCTGCGGTGGACATAAAAATAGGCTGATTATGATGCTGCTGTTGCTGCTGATGATGATAGCTTCGATGCGGGCGACGGAATGAAAAGAAAAAAATAAAGAAAACCAGGTAATTTCAAACGTCGACGTTATACACGAGCTGCGAAGTCCGTCCTTTCGGCGTATCGCTGACGTGCGCGCGGGAATGCGGTTATTTGAAACGACGCGGAGTTTGTTGGTTTAGATTGCGCGCTCTTTCATCACTGCTTTGAGATCGACACTCGAGCGCGCGCGCGCGGCGCGCTTTGTGCCGGAGCCTGCGCAGACACGCGTGTATATAGGTTGAGCGGTGCGCTGTCAATAGATTTACGCAACTCTTATCCGCGCGAGTGGGTCCCCCGGGGAAAACGGAAGCAATCCCTTGTTCTGGGTTATTGAGCAACAGTCCGGTGTGCAGGCCTGCATCGCGCGGCCAGCTGACTGGCACGTGGCGGTCAGCAGTGTGCCCCGCCGCCTTCCGTCACGCACACGGATCGTATTCAGCCAGCGCGAGTCGGCCGGCGCAACGAACAATGGGAACGTTTAGGAGAGTTGGCCGGCCGCCTCTGCGTGCGCTCATATACGCGGTCATATACGGCGGGCATGCTGTAGCACCCGATCCGTGTCGCCGGGCCGTGCTGTTAATACGGTTAAGCGGGTATAAGATAAAAAAGAACGAAGTGGGCGCATTGTTTTGTGTACTCCTGCGAGGGGGGCTCTGTAGAAGGTTTTTCACGAGGAAGGAATGTCTTGCTGGATGCGCGTATACGACCATTACACACGTGGCGTCGGGCATTGAAAGATGCAACGCAACGGAATGCAGGGAGCACAAACAGTGCCGTTGGTGAACGTATAGCACCTTTGCCCGCGACGTGTGTCGAAACGAGGGGGAACTGCGTAATACACGAACCGCGGTTGCTCTTTCTTATTGTTTTGTTTCTTTTTACTCGCGACAATGCGCTGGCTGGCGTGGTTCAGCCGCGCAGTCTATTGAGTGAAGATCTGTTTGCGAGCGGCAGTTCGAACAAGAGAAATAAAATGCACACGCTTCAGGCACTTCGGTTGGTTGTGCCGTGAACTGTGTGCATGTGTATTCCTCGGGCGAAGCCGGTCGACGTTTTCTTTTTACTGTCCTTATTTGTTGGAGCGCGGAAAGTGTACAGAAAGTGTTCTCATATTACTGCGCTGTTTCCGTGTAATTATGAACAATTAACAAGCACGACTCGATACGCTAATCAGAGACTGCAGAACTGTACGGCACTACCATCTCGGCAGTGGACATGCATGCCGTGGCATGAATGTGCCCGTTGTTTGGTCTCGCCTAGCTTGCGCTATGCGCAGCATTTCTCTCTTTTGTGCGCTGTATACGCACAGCGCACTCAAAGGCCATGCCTCTTAAGAAGCGACAAACATACTTTCGGCAGGCTGCACGCGACCGCGCTGTTGAACCACTCGTCGGACTCGTCAGATTGTTCGCGCCGTTTCCGAACAGCAGCTGCAGCTAATGGCTCGCTAACGACGGGTCCAATTAATTTCCTTCTTGCGCGCGGAGTCAGCCGGCATCCGAACAACAAGCTGTTCTGCCGCGTTCGCGCGAGCGAACCTGAAATGCCTTGTCATTAGGCCTGTAGCAATCGCGCAGGAGCGTTGCATCCTTGCATACCGTATACGGGGGAGCTTAAACTACCCCCAACATGAGTCGCGGCACGCTGAGGTTCTTCAAGTTCACCTTTTATATTACGCGCGCAGAGAGTGTTGTTATTATGATCGACCTGAAATTCAGCGTCGCGAGTCCGGGCAACGTTGCAGCTCGCCCGACTTTGTCGAGCTATAGTTGCCCTCCTCTCCCGAGATTAAACGCCACCGCTTTGGCATCTGCCACTCCCTGAGCTGACCCGGGCAACAAAGCAAATCAAAGCAACGAAGGTGAGAAGGCTATTGACATCGCAAATCGCCAAGAGGGCCAAAAGCCTGCCGCCAACACTCGGGCACTGACACCTCCGTGGGCGGCCACCCGCAGCGTACATGGGGCGACCAAGAAACCACGAAGGGTATAAACGACCTTTTCTCGGCTTTTCCCTGACAATAGACTTCTCCGCCGCCGATTGTATCGGCTCGAGACTCCGATCGAGTCACCACCTTGATGTACCAATGATTGGTATGAATACATTTATTCTCGTTTTCATCATCACGATGCCCGCCTTCGTCGTCTCCTGATTCCTGCGGTGAAGCCCGACTCACCCGGCCCATATCGTATCCGTGTATAGGAATGTCTATAGGGGAACTTTTGTGGAGTGGGTTCCTTCATAAGCTTGCGCACGCATAAAAAATGATAAATAAATTATTTGAAAATAAAAAGGCAATGGGAGTTGACTTTATACAATGTGTGAGCACGAAGTCGAATTTCGATGGAGGCTAAAATACAAGAACGCTCCATGTACTCAGATTTAGGAGCACGTTAACGAAGGTAAAAATTCAACCGGAGTCCCCCAGTATGGCGTCCCCAACCCGCTGTTCAGTTTCGGCATGTTAAACCGCAGTTTCCTTTTATCACCATTAGTTTGTGCATGGATGTTTTAGGACAGCCGAAACACGTATACGCTTAAGATTGAGGGAGAAAAAAAGTGTTTCATAATGAACCGAAGATATGAGCGCTGTTATATGCAGGGCTTGCTACTTCACATGGAAGCATCTACTAATATATCGAGGAAATCGCGGCGGTATATATAATAACAATCCCATAATAGCACATTTACTCGCGCTGCGCGTTTACCGCGAAACGTACGCGTGGCTCAAGTTCGCATTCACTTCGTTAACTCTCCTCTTGTTAGCGCATTCGGATCACCTTTTGCTGCATCGTGAAACATATCGGAAAGAAGCAAAGCCCTTTGTGTACCCCTGAGGTGTGACGGAGCAAAGAAACCGGGTCTTGCTTATAAGCACCCGTGATCCCCGTCATATTTGACGGGTATGTATATACGTCCGCGAACCACGCGCCGGACTCCCGATGTATTGGGCGCAGGGACGGATCGAGCTCGCTTTGTTTCTGGTAGGCGTGCGCCGTCGTGAATTGATGGAGCAGCTGGCCTGGTTGCAGACCCGTCGAGCGTTAATCATGCGCGCACCAAGGGCGCGAACGGACACGGCCGGTGGCTCGCGCGCGCCGCAAGGGGCGCCCCGGGCGTTATATGCGCGCTGCGCGCGGCCCATCGGAGAGGAAACTAACCGCGTCCAATTTGCATCCGTATACGTCGCTGCTCGACCTGAGCATGCACTGGCGGGTATAGCCTCGGTGCCGCGGGCCTCTGTTTCTCTTGCGCGCAGAAGGAAGAAGGTGGAGTGGCGATCCGTCGCTTCCGTAAATTTATGTCCGTCGTCAGCTCCGCTCTGATTGGCTAATCGGGTCGCTGACGCAAGCGCGGCTGCGCGGCGACCTCAGGTGTACGAGTCGGAAACTATTGGAGTGGATGCGCGGTGCGTATTGTTTCCCATAAAAAAATTACTAGAGGGGGATCGGCTCTGGCGCTTGAGTGTCTACGGGAAATGCAATGTATACGTGTTGGTTCAGCCAGAGTAGGAATGATGGGCGGTATATGTGCATTTGCCTAAACTTCGCCCTTCTGTCTTCAGATGGCGTTGTGGCCGTGCAAGTCGATTATTTTCAAGAAAATATTGCGTTATGTATGCTTAACGATTCGCAATGATTGTAAGCGTGCACTGCAGCCAATTATTAAGTCGTGCATGTGGTGTGGGCCGGTCGACTAACTAGAAACGACTAACCACCATGCTTTCTCTTTCTTTCGAGATATTCTGCAGCACTTCGCAATAAAAGTATGCGACTTTGGCACATTTATTTACAGTGCATCGTAATTCGTGATTGAATGAGTGTGCCGGGCCAGCTTCTGTTCCTCCGTTGAAGCCCTTATTACGAACGTTGACGGGTCTGATGTGTTTGTATTCGTTGAAGTTATCTGAGTGTGGAGGGAGTTTGCGTATTTGCTGAGTATCTCCCGTAATATACGCAAGTACGTTTGGGAACTTTGCTGAAAGATTCGAGAGCTTGACTCAGAGGCTTATGGCAGTGGAGTGGAAAAAAGGAGGGGGACAGAGGAACACACACGGCCGCCTAGCTGTACTGCTTCGGAAACATTCCGCACGTTTTATATACATTCGATCGTGATCCGACTGACAAAACATTCCGTGTGCACAAATGTGTATCTTGTAATTTTCTTGCTTGCTTTACAAATTTGATGTGGGCAATGACAGTCTCGAAATCAGGAGGTCGAGCAAAGCCGTAATGTCTGTATAAGACGGCAGTTATATATCTAATTTTCTAATCTAATACGCAGGCCGAGCTGATTCCCTTCGTTATAGACAGGGTTATACTGGGCCTGGGCGCGTTCGGAAAAGCGTGTTGCATACAAAAGGGTAACCACGCTGTCGTTTGTGTCGTCAGCGAAAGGCCAGTCCAAAAGTGGTCAGAACTTCTGTATCACCTGCCTGCTCACCTCTAATACAGGTATCTGGCCGCCGAAGAATCGCCACAAATTGACTTCCAGGTTGCTCAAGCACCCTAAAAACGTTCCGCTGCGGAACACACGGTGCATTCGTTTCGTGCTCAGTAGCGGAACGTCATTTTGGGTGCTTGCATGGAACAGTCTGGAGGTCGGAGCAGACCGAGCTTTAGAACGTATCGAACGAAGCTTCTACGAAAGTGTCGATTCCTGGGCCGCCGAAGGACGTTGCTTCTATAGAACGAGGCAAATGCGAAGTGCCGAAAACTTACTATGAATCGAAACTTCTACAAAAGTTTCAATTCCTGGGCCGGGCAGCTGTCCGCTAAAAAGGCTGCCGCGCGCGCTTGGGCGCGCGGGGAAGATGAAATGCCGAGAACGCCTTCGGTCCCGGGACCCAGCATTTCCCCCCACGGGCTTGCAAAACCAGCCTCCGCATACGTCTCGAGATCAGTCTCACCCGTGTGTGCCTCTCATCCGTGCCACTAAATTACCCTATACACCCCGACTACTCAGAGTCTCTCTCTCTCTCTCACCGCGTAGCCTGACCTCGCTCTTTCTCACCTCGAACTGCATCGCGCCGCTCGCTCTGAAAGCACGCGCACTGCGAGCGGTGTACCGGTGCGCGACCGATGAGAGCCAGCCGTGCATTTCTGGGGCGTTCCGGCGATGACCGCGCACCCGCCGGCCGCAGGGCTTCTACGGTCGAGCCCGAGCGAAAGAACTGCTGCTGCTGCTTCCACGTACACCCGGCGGCGGCAGCGGGCAGCAACTGAGCTACACGGTCGCTCCGCATGGCCGCAGCACAAGTCATCTTGCCGAGTCGCGGGTCACGTTCTCTCTCTCGCTAAAGCACGACGCTGCCACTTGCTTGCGTTTCTCCGTAGCGCCCCTGTGTAGCTGATGAGGGAGAGAAACGAATCCTGCTTGTTGCTTTCGAGTTCCGCAGAGCGAGTCGGCTTTTTTTTTCTTTTCCATCGCCCGCGTTCATGAATCTGTAACGCCACACGCGAGCCCCCAAGGCGGCGAAAAGCCTTCATTGAACCAGAGGCGCTAGCGCGCCTGCCCGCCCCTGCCTTCAGCGTTTCCTAATCCGCCGATAACAACGGCAATCCCGCCGGTATGTGTACACACAGAGAAACCGCTCGGCAAACACCATTGTGTTGCGCAAAGCCCGAGCCGAAAGGGCTTTTGGAAGACGCCGTTGTTACGAGCGCAGCGTATACTATATTGTGTGTGTGCCTGTGCCGATTGAGAGACGTACCCGGAAGTGAATTCGCCAACTGTGTCTATACTCTCATTGATGTTGGCGACCGCGCCGCGTGTAATTCCGGTTCTCCGAAGTTAGAGCTTTCTTCAAGGGCACGCTTCGCTGATCGGGGCATATGGGTTTGGTTACACTCACGTATAATCGCGCGACCTTATTTATTCTGAAAATCGATTGTAGCTGCACTCGGAACCACAGCTAGGGCTGTCGACATGCACCGGTAACAGTGAATGGTAATGCTATGATGAAATATTTAACTGACAGGCGGTATGGTACGCAGTGATAAGCTCACAAGCCGCGCCGAGCACCCGAACATATCTATAGACTATAAGTATGATCACACTCTGCGCCATTGAGCCATCCAGACCTTTGACCGTGGCAACAGGAGTGAACTGTAGTAGAAAGTACTGAATTGTCCATGCGACAGTAGAGATTCGTCCCGTCATGGACCGAACTAAAGGAACACATGGTTGAGATCTCCGTGTTTCGGCCACTTGGTTGTACACAGGTTTTGCCACAGTGATCGTGGCCTAACGACTTACAACCAATCACGGCGGCGAGCCTAACTTGAGCAAAATGATTGTTCCGAAGTGTGTAGTTCCCGAATTCTTTGGCCCAATCCACCTGTCAAGTCACATTGATTTAGGCCGTGCATTTTTACCAGAACGCTCACGCCGAACTTTCCCACGCATTGCGCATCAGCTGTGGCCGCGCCCGCCGCGTTGCAAGTTTATACGAAGATTGTATACCGTATCTACTCGCGTATACGCCGCCGATATCTAGTAATCGAAAAGCTAGAAAACAAAGTAGAGAAAAGAAAGAAAGAAAACGTGATCTCTAAAGTAAGCCGACCGGAATGCCAACTAAAGTAAAGCCCTGTGGTCTTCTCTCCCTATAGTTGTGAATGTTATAAAAAATTGTACATTATGGATTAGTTCGCACTCGTGACATATTCTCACCCGCCGTGGTCATCGACATCATTTGATAGGTTGTCACTTTGTTCCTAGCACAATGCGCGGTCCTGCAGCTCTCTCTGTCGTTCTTGAAACGCGCTGTTTTCGAAAATGTCTCGAGGTAAGCACATAGTGCATAGCTTTGGCTATAGCGCTGTTCTGTCACTCAGACATTTGCATGATGAAGCCGCGGTGCATCTTCGAATTTAAGCCAACGCCCGAATTTTGTTTCCGACATCTTGTGATAGGTGCTGTGATAGAAAAAGAAATGTGGCAGATTACAGACAGTACAAGGAGGCGGATACGGTGTGCTGTTCAGTCGAATTTCATTAGCGACACGCGCAACCATAGCGGCTCGTCGCAAATTGGACGTGTCAATAACCCCGCGCGAAGCGCACCCCTCGTATTGCCCCGCGCTTCTGTGTAGCTCATTATTACACGCTGCGCCGTCAAATCCAAAAATACGTAAGTTGTGTGACTCCTACGCTCATACCTAGCGCGCTCGCGAATAAGAAAGAAAGAAAGAAAGAAAGAAAGAAAGAAAGAAAGAAAGAAAGAAAGAAAGAAAGAAAGAAAGAAAGAAGTCGCAGAGTCATCGCACTGTCTGCGAAGCAGACATTAAAGTGGCGTGGGTGCGGGCACGCATAAATATTCTGGTGGCGAACGACCGACGCTTTTGTGTACGTAAGCACGGTGCAAGAATATAACCGCACCTCCCATCTTTTCATAGGGTTACACAATTCTTCAGCTCCAGCCGCTTCGTATACACGCAACTCCCAAGCCTCCCAATCCACGCGTCTATCGCTGCGCAAAGAACTTGGACCTTGGATAAATCTACCGCGTGCACGTCGTGCGTATATACGGTACTTTTCAACGGAGTTTCGTCGCAGGAATCGGTGGGACGTCGTTGCGGTCGCGTCTGTATATACTGTATACCGTCTCCACCGCACAAACTTCACCGCGCTGCGCGTTTCAATACGGTGTGACCGCATCTGCGTCACTGACGCAACGGGGTCGTATACAGTACGTGCGCCCCATTCATTCGTTTGTATCGTTAGCGTTACCTCGCGTATTCTCGCACCGTTAGCGCGGACAATACCCCGTTTCGAGCCTATGGCCTGTCTGTGTGCACCATTGCTTTTCGTATGCACGCATGGCGGTCGAGTCGAAAGGCCAAAACGGCGCGCGGAGCTATAGGGGGCGCGTTGCTTTAAAGGGCGCATCATCACGCCAATGCGATATATACGTACAGACCCTTTTCCTCCCGTAACCCCGATTACGACTCCTTTGAGGAGGCGTATATACATATTCGACGCCGCCGCCGTCGATTTGGGCCGCACGCTGCACACACACACACACACACACACACACACACACACACACACACACACACACACACACACACACACACACACACACACACACACACACACACACACAACACACACACACACACACACACACACACACACACGCACACACACACACGCATGGTGGGCTTTCGCTTTTGTCACGTGATGCGTTTACGTGCTATATACAATATAGCCGCGCAGGACGGTGAGGCACGAAGAATGAGACCGCTGAAGCGAGGTGCCTGCCCTATTCCCAGCTTCTCTCTTTTTTTTCTTCTTCTTCTTCTTCTCTCTTTATGGCGTTGGCGATACGCGCGCTGTGCCGTTTATGCCCTTGTCGCGAGTCTCAGTTGCGGGATAAAGCGCGACAGCTCCCAGAGGGGGGGTTGAGGGGAGTTGATTGAACAGCAAAGCGGGTTTATAGGACGGCGGTGTTTGAGACGGCCTTCCGCGGACGACCCCAGGAATCAAAAAAAAAAAAAAAAAAAGAGGAGAGAGAGGAGGAAGAGGAGGAGGAGGCAGTGTAGTGGCCTTCACTTACGTAATTACACCCCTGCGCGCGCGAAGAATGTCCTACCTTGACCGCGGTGCGAGCGCTGCATGCGCCCCCCCCCACCCCCCGGCAGACGAGTCTATATAGCGAGTCGCCGCCCGGAAGAGTCGGCGTGTACCGCATGTTGCCTCGTATATGCGGGTTCGATACGTAATTTGATCTACACAACTGCCCACAGATCGCCCCCTTTCATGGTCAAGAGAGATAGAGATAGAACGCAAGAAAGAACGCAGTATGCAGCGCCAAGTTTCCCTCTGTTTCGACTCTGTAAGCTTTCAAACAAACTACAAGCTACTTGTAAGCGGAGATCAACATCGTCTTCGTCACGTCACCCTACTCTACGGGGTTATTCGAACAACAGGTTGGCAAAAGGAAAGCAGGAGGGGGGAGGAGCTCTCGCCGTCGTCCTGCGTCATCCGAACTCGCCCAGTAACTGCAAATTCGCGTCATCTCATCATTCCATGCATCCGACTCACTGCCTTCCCGTATACTATAAGTTGATCTTCTTTCGTTTGGTGTTGGGCTGCTAAGCACCAGGTCGCGGGATCGAATCCCGGCCACTGCGGCCACATTTCGATGGGGGCGAAATGCACGAAAACACCCGTGTACTTATTTATTAGATTTAGGTGGCACGTTAAAGAACCCCAGGTGGTCCAAATTATTCCGGAGTGCCCCACTGTACGGTGTGCCTCATAATCAGGTCGTGGTTTTGGCACGTAAAACCCCCGTCTTCTTTCGTTTACTGGCTATATATGCTGTTTACGCCTCCTCATCATTTGCGGTATAGCCCAGTGTGCTGCCTCTCATTTCAGGTGACGCCTCGTGTCAACTGTCATACCTTCTTTAACACAATTAAGTGTCTCTATAGTTCGATCTTTTATCCTTGGTCGACCATTTTTCCTTCCGCTGCTCGTTGCATGCTGCCCGCAGTCTGACTGTTTCGAGGATTTCCGATCGCTCGATCGAGTACGCCGAAAATTGACCGAGTATACACGAACCCTTCGTGTCGGGAATAGCACTGTTGTACGCGGCAATACGCGGTATACAAGCGGAAATATGCACATATCCGCTGCCGCCCTAATGGGAGAGGACTCGCGAAGCGCGAAACGCTTCCCGAGGCGGCAGGCTGCTTCGAGCATAGTGGGTCACCGCGCGCACCTCTCTGGCTTGGAAGAAGCAGCCGCGTGCTGGAAATTATAATGTTCCCGCGAGAGGGCCCCCTTATAGCCTTATACGTAGGGTGCCTCGATGCCAGCGCCGCCGTTCAGGGTGGTGCCAACCTTTGACCGCCCCCGCGCCGCCGCTTTCTCGCTGCGACGCCATATTGTGTCACAGCGAGCCGTTGCGATTGCTTGGTGCCGGTGCTGAGTTCGAGGCACAGTGCGCGCGGATGCTTCGCGGACGCTTCTACTTGCTAGACAGTGTTCAGCCGCATGACTGACAAGCTATCAAGTGCATCATGTCGACATGACGGGCTATTGTGTTCTCAAGTGCGCCGGATCGACGCGTAAAGGACTGCGTTGTTTTCGCTTCCCCCGGGACCCAGAGCGACGGAAGAGATGGGAAGCCCAAGTAAAGCGCGATCACTGGAAGGCAACGGATAACTCCTGCATTTGCGAGGTAAGTGTCAAGAATGTTTAGACTACCGCACCGTGTTTTTCATTTAAATAAAAAAGTATTCTCTGATCCTCGCTCACGTACCTACGTTCGCTCACGAACTAAGTAAGGACTGCACCGATGCTGTCTGAGTAGCGTATGGTTTGCGAGCGCGCGTCGCATAGGCTTTTTTCGTTTTGATGGGCGCAGTCTGTACCCTACATTAGCTACGAATCGTCACGTAAGCCACCTATTTTCCTTTTTCACGGGAAGCACACATCGTGTGTGTCTCTTGTTTCTTTTCTTTTTTTGCTTTTTTCGGTACTGGTGATTTGGGACTAAATAACGCAGTGCTTCGTCTGGGGAGAGCGGCTGTTTTGTACGTGGTAAGCGAAACATTGTGATTTTCTCTGATTTCTCAGGAGATATCTTGCGGACCTCAGGGTGTTACGTTACATAGCTGATTTTTTAGACTTGTACATATTTGTAGCGTGGTGATCGTAAGCCGATGGTCATTCGTGCTCATTCCCGATCGTAGTGGGTACTGTGACGGTCTTTAAATGCCTGTGCACGGTATGCCCAGGTGTAGTAGAGATAAGGGGCATCATGGGACCAAAATGTTTCGGCGCTTTCTGGCATGGTGTCTGTTGTAGCCTGTGCATTTCTTCGAAACGTGTGAAGCGAGGTAATACAGCATTGCTTCTGCTAAAATTTATTTTTAAGCACTGTAATGGGTTCTCTGTATTTACAAGGCAACTTTTCATATCAATAATCACTTTTGTTGTTTTACCTGTACTTAGAAACACTTTGAAGAGGACCAGTACGAGGGAAATCGACAGGATGGGCGCCGTCTGTTAAAGTCAACAGCCCTACATCATCATGGACTGTATTTTCGAAGTGAAAAACATTGCTAATCTGTATTTGACTGTCTTAGTTTCATTTACGGTTTTTGTACGTGATATGTATGCAGTGTTGTTTATTTTTTCAATGTAGTTATCAGTGTTCTAATGGTTATTTATGAAATGTTCTGTACTCGCCATCGATGTGTTTGGCTGATGCGACGTATTCGATGGTACCTGATGTATGTATTCTGGCTGGATATCTTGATTAATATTACCCGCGGTTGCGTTTT
The DNA here is from genome assembly GCF_013339745.2 of Dermacentor silvarum. NCBI lineage: Eukaryota > Metazoa > Arthropoda > Arachnida > Ixodida > Ixodidae > Dermacentor > Dermacentor silvarum. The sequence goes on from NC_051156.1 coordinate 234,737,410, forward strand.
CTTGTTTGCATTCTTGTTTTCGATTTATATTGTGTGTAATAAGGTTGATGTACTCACTTGAACACCCCCCCCCCCCCATGTAATGAATAAATAAAAAAAAAACTCTCTTTATCCCGAATTGTGTGTCGAGCCTACCTTGCGAATTAATTTTTTTATCTCGTCTTTCAACATAACCTTCAGGCGCCACACAGTACATATAATTTTTCATGTACATATCTCTTTCATGATTGATTGTACTAGACATTATAAGTAAATGTATTTTGTGCATCGTTTGATTTCTTGTGTGTACTACGCAAGATTGACAAAGACAAGTTACGTTACATTTTTCTCTACAGCACTAACTAAACCTTATTTTCACATCGCAGTTATTTTTACACCAGCTTAATCCTGTCAGCACACAGTTTTGTGGGCAAAAAAAGCAAGAATTGCGCGTAGATATCGTCAAATAATTGCAACGAACGCGAAGAGCACGCGCAACGCAAGGGAAACTAACCGCCGTGCGCGAGTGGCTGGCTACGGTAAAGGAGGCGTGACGTGTAAACCAAAATACAACAGCGAAAAATAAAAACTTTCACAAACAGGGGGTCGCAAACCTTATATACCAAGCATCGAAGCGCAAAAAAAAAAAAAATAGTGCGTATTTTAAACATACACACGGCATATTAAATGTGATTGAATTAGGCAACTTGGGGCATGTTCCCGGCGCCATACATTTACGTCTTCGACCTTCGACGAGTTAACGGCTATTGGTTATAAAGATATGCAGATTGGACACCGATAAAAAAATCCTCATCAAGGCAAAGCACTTGGAAGCGCGCCGCGAGTAACACTTTATGAACGCAAGCGTAGCTGAGTCTCAGCTCGTGTGACACAATATGGCGGCGCCAGCGGGGTTGTCTCCACCCTGGACGGCGGCGCTGGGCATCGAGGCACCCTACTTATACGGACATGCACGGATGAAAGACTGCAATTACGTCACTACAGTAATATTTCCGGTCGCGCGAGCGCGCGCTGCTCGATGTGTATCTTACCCGGCCGCCGTTACAGCAGTGTTACGGGGTATTTTTTAAGCGAAGCTTTATAGGCTCACAAGTGTCGGCGGTGGTGGTGGTGTCACGCTGAAAAGTAGGCCGATCCTGGCAATAGTGCAGAAAGGGTCCAAGCTCAATGGCACATGCCAGGGACAAAAAAGAAAGAGAGAACGAGTAAGAGAGAGACAGAAAGAGAGAAAGAAAAAGAAAGAGAGAAACAAAGAAACAGAAAGAGAAAGAAAGATAATGAGAGAAAGAAAGAGAGAGACAAAGAAAGAGAACGAGAGAGAGAGAGAGACAAAGAAAGAAAATCATCACGAAGGTCAGATACACACACGGCAAGCTTCGCTTACCCCCATTTTCCCGACAGGGAAAGGGCCGGTGATTTTTTTTTTTTTTTATAGAACTTTGTTTGCGATGGGACGCGCTTGCGTTCGCCTCAAAATACAGTTTAAGTTTTACGTACGCAGACGCTTTGCGCACGCAAACATGAGATTTCTACGAACATGTGTTCTACATGTTTGCGTGTGCAAAAAAAGCTTCTGCGTACGTGAAACTAAAACTGTCTAATATTGCGCGTTACATTTGCTGCCGTTTTTTTTTTTTCCTCGTCGATGTAGGTTGGGTAGTCTCAACTGCTCGAAAGGTGCCGCCACTTCTGTGCTTCTAATTTTGGTGGCGGTAAACACAAAGTGATCGGGTGGAGTCGTGTGAGATCAGATGTGTCGTCTGTATACTTTCGGTCGATCCCTACAGTATGTGCTGTATGTGCAAAGGTTGCACACTTCAGAGTTTATCCTGTCCCGAAACAATAATAATCTTTCCGGCATGTATTTAAACGTTCGGTACTTACGTACATGTCGCGAACGACATGCGTGTATACCAGCATGGCATATATTTTCTGACGAGAACGTAGCGACTGCAGGAGCGTTACAGGTAGACATTTGAAAGCAGTATTGATGGTTATACTGTTAATATGACAATAGATAAACCCCAAAGATTGTATTTTTTTTGTTTTTTTAGTGACGCAGGCTTTTGTTAGGAATTGGCGCCGTATACACAGCACGCCTTGTGGAGTATCAGCTGAGCAACGTACACCGTGCGCAAACAAAAACAAAAGCGCCGCGTTAATAAATCCTGTGACGTTCTCAGAATGGCTTAAGCTCCGCCCGCAACGATGTTTGAGGACAGTAAGATGCGTATGTATTTTTAACAGCAGTCTGCGAGAACAACTCGAGGAACAAGCCGGGTTCAAAGTATAAAGCGGACGCGAAGCAGGTGTGTGGAGTCGCTTGTATACACTATTGACGCGAAGTAGTGCACGCCGGAGATAAGGTAAAAAAATAACGCCGATAACGTATCTCGAGTGGAACGCTGTGCCGCGCGGGGTGCGGAAGAAGAAAGCAAGGCTGTGGTGGCGGCAGGGCTTGGCGCAGGTTCCGCCCTTCTATGCAGTGTGGGCAGATGCCATGCCGGCTGTGAAATAACGCCTGCTCTGCGCAGGGTGTGATGAATAAAATAGGGTACAACAACGGCAATACGTATCATCATCATGATCGTCATCATCATCATTCATGTCCACTGCACTACGAATGCATGCCTCACGGATCCCCCATTCCTTGCATTCTTTCATTAAGTTGGACGGTGCCATATATATAGGATTTCTCGCTCAGTCGCCGAGGCATTTCTACGTTTTTCAAGGCGATTTTTATTGCTATAGTCGGCTACAACTTTAGAAGGCAGCGACATTTGCCCCTCAAAGGCGGATGCATACGAGCCTCCACCAATAGGCGCGCACTATAGACTTGCGTCATGAACCGGACGGCCGGTGTCCCCGCAGACGGCCGAGCATGGCAGCCCGCGCTTCAAGCTGGGGCGAGTCGCGTCAGCGGGATTATTTCTTTAGTCGCGGAGGCAATCGGCTGCTGCGCTTCGGTCATCTGGGCGGGGCCTCTCCTGTCTTCTTAACCCGTCTATAGGTTTGAATTATACAATGCTATTTTTCATTCCTTTGTTGCTACTATGTTATTTTCTTTTTTCCTTTTTTTTCCCTTTCTGAACGCAATTAAACGTGTTTTCTAATTCCTAAATCCAATTATTCAAGTTTTAGTGACAACTAAAAGCCTTTTTTTTTCCCTTATAATTCCGTACCGCCCTCTACCTGCGTCTTAACGTTACGTCTACCAACTTCCATTCCATCACTCGTTGAGCTGCCCCTTGGTTTCCTGTCAAGATTCTTTCAACAGCCCACGTGGTCGTACAATCTGATAAGCAGTTCGCTAATGTGTGTAATTGTTTTAAAAACGTATACAGGGGAAGACGACAAGCAGGTACGGAATATGAGGCTTTAACAGATTCTGCTTATTGAGCGACCCTCTTGCCGGTGGAACAAAGAAACACCTACAGCGATCGGTAGTAACGATACTGCATGCTCGAGGATCGTTCCCGCGGCCATATATGGCCGCACTTTGACGGGGACAAAAAAGATTTAGGCGCACGTTAAGGAACCCCAGATGGTCAAAATTAATCAGGAGTTCCTCCTTCACTGTATGACTTCACGGCATGCCTCATAACCAAATCGTGGTTTTGGCACGCGGGAAACCCCCGAATTGAATCAATTATTAAACGATGCTACTGCATGAACGACCGCGGCGCGGCGGCATTCCGTGGGAGGCGTGATGCAAGGATGCTCGTGTGTTATAACGTGCTTTGGATGCACGGTGAAGAATCCCAGCTGGTCAAAATTAATCCGAAGCCACCCTCCACTATACGGCGTTCCTTGTAACCCCGACGGTGCTGAAACAACTCCAGTATTTAATTAAATACGACACGTTGAGCACCCTGTATAACCGGTTATCGCGATGCTTCCCGAAAATGCTAGGCGAGCACTTTGCGCCCAACGAAGATTCTGATACTGGGGCCGAACTTATCGTCCCAAACGTTGTCGCATCTGCGCCGAAAGTGATATAGATAACACGCACAACGGAACGATAGAGGCTAGAGCCGTCTGAACGCACTCCGATTATTTGCGCGGCGCGCGGGGCGGTGTCCTCTAATGTCATGTGCGTCATTCAATATAACTGAGAAGCGTCCTTGTTGCCTGCACTATATATTACATATAAATACGACGGCCGCGCAGATCTTGTCATTCTTTTAGCTCATGTCTGCTCGGCACTCTGGCCCCCTCTGTTCTCCGGTTTGGCGGCTAATGGTCTGGAAATCCTGTGACACCCGATCTGCGCGCCATCTCGCGTAATCATCGGAGCACACGCGGGAGGCCGGCCGTGACAGAACCAACCGGGTTTGTGCACGAGGTCAATGGCACACGAGGCAGCGAGTTAGGCGGGGGCCAGGGTAGGGTCCAGGGGTCACGCGACGTCACTCAGCTGGCGATATGCGAGCGTGCAGGGGGATAGGCGGCGCTGCGGTCGCTAGTTGTGCGTGCTTCCCGGATTCATGGGCCACCTACCACGGTTCGAATGCTGTCGTGATGACGAGGCTGCGTTATCTGCCGCTCTGTTATTATTTCCTCTTTTACCAAACGCTTGCCTCTCTGTTGTTCTTATCTTTTATCTGCCATTTCCTGTTGTGGTGCGCATCTTGCTGAGGCTTGTTACACTGCTATACGAGGTCGTAGATTGGCCCGGTTGTCATTTCATGTGTTATATACCTTACAGGCCCAGTACATTAGATGGGGTAAGGGGAGTTACAACAAGTCCTACAAGGCACAGAAGAGAAGAAAAAAAAAAAAGCAGCGCACATGAGAGAGAAATAAACTAAATACGAAACTAATTAGGAAAGAATACGACATGAGGTAATTAGTTATACAAGTATTCGAACAACCTTGAAAAGCTTGAGCAAGTTCAAGTACATCTTGAAAAGCTGGAGCCCCAGCGCAAGCGACAGAAATCGAAAGAAGAAAAACAGCGCTGTCTCCTTGTGCTTTGTCGGCTCCGCTGCGTGGATTAAGCTTTCTCAAGATGTACTAAATCGGTTTGCCTGGCTTGCAAATAAAAGCTGCGCGCTTAGGCTGACTCGAAAATTCTGTTCACGCGCGTCACTAAAGTTAAACTCAATTACATGATGATCATTCGCCTACTAAAATATAGAATTGCAGGAGCCGTGCGCGTGTTGCACGGTTTGTTCGGCTCGATCGTTACGCGTCTGGAATGCCCCAATTATAGGCTATTAAAACAAGGGCTGGACCATTATAGGCCGCTGCATGCAGATGACTCGCTCGGCTGTCGGTGTATAGACATGGGCGGGGTCGGCTCGCAGAATGCCGTTATGTGTTTGCAGACCGGTCTAATTTTCTTTGCTGCCTGGACAGAGGGCGATTATCGGAACGCGCTCGAGCGTGGATAGCCGAATGACGAGCGGCGACCTTCCGGTGGCTGGCACGGGATTGCATGCGGCTGATCATGCGGTAAGAGAGCTGTCGGGGCGACGCGTGACGAAACCACAAAGCGAGCGACATGTATATGCGCTTCACTCGATCCCGCGTCCGGACCGACGTTTTTATCGGACAGGCTTATAGAGCTAGGGCGCGTGGCGAATCAAATGCTGCTGGTGAATAAGAGAGATGATGCACGGTTGTGATTCCAGGGTGAATGGCGGGTCGGATACCTGCCGCAGTGAATTGAACGGAACAGTCGCATTCGAGTCGGCCGTATATATACCGAAATATAAAAGAGCTAAACGCCTGCTTGTAATTATCACGCGCATAATTGAAGTCTTCCTTTTCATCCATCCGTTGATTAGATGCGCGTTTATATAACCTTCCTTTTTTTGGCCCATTCTGTGCGTGTATGCGGCGTGTGCGTACACTTCCTCGATGCGCGGAGTAAATTTTATACTTCGTGTTGCCTTGAGTGCTGTGCCTTTGCTGTGACATGCAGGGCGCGCGCGGCTCTGCCTATATATAGTGGCCAATATCGGAAATGTTATTTTAGCGGCGTCACACATGTCACTTTATAGGACGGAAGCTAGGGTATCACTATGTTGGATGGTGTGATATCGCTCTGTGGGAAGCAGTAATATCCCGGCAACGCTATCACTACTTATTGAAGTGATGTCGCTATTGGCCAAGATTGTGTACCATGCGGTTATACCGACTATATAGAGCGGATAACCGGTGGCATGAATTCTTTGAGGCGGTATTATCGCGTGGAGCGAAATACACTCGCCGACACTCCACACGTGTTTGACGGTGCGTGGCTACAGCGCAGGCTTCGTTGAAGCGTGCGTGCGTGCGTGTATGTTTCCAGCAAGCGACTCGAACGATGCAACACAAAGGCGGCGACCGCGTGCTGGCACCCGTCCGTCTAGCGCGCGCTAATGGACGGCGCGACCTTCTTTTCTCTCGCGTCTAGAGAGAAACCGCCGAAGCGGACCTCATTAGGAGGTCTCGCCACCAACCCCCAACCTCTTAGAGGCGGCGCAGCACCTCATTCTACGGGACCGCGACCTTTCCTCTCTTTGGAACCAGTATAGTAATGGGTCCGTTAGACTCCTTTTTGTAGAAGGAAACTGCAGACACCGAAGCCTCCACTGGGTCCCCGAAAGAGATTGGCCGCGAGTGTCTTTGAAGAAGCGGTTTTAGCGAAGATTGAGTGGGCTTCCATCTTCTCTCTGAAGCTGCAATGCGTTTTTTTTTTTTTTTTTGCCTGGCGGGGGCAAGCAGACAGTGTGCCGTGGTCGCGGTGTCTTGAGGTCACTCTTGTCTTTCGCTTGCGTCAAAGGCTTACCGCTCCCATCTTGCCTTACACGCTCGGAGTTACAGCGGCGCGAGTTTCACTCATCTGGGGCAGCGCGCGTCCGGAGTTATAATCGCTGCCAGTCGAGTCGGGCGGCGAATCTAGACGCAGACGCTAATCGAGACGCATCTCGAGGAAGTGCTGTACGAAGCGCGCGCTCGGAGAAAGGATTGAGGGCCTTCCGACCGCACGCACGGCGCGGTCGGACGCAGATGATGGTCAATTCATATGGCTGGCTGTGTGCCCATTTGCTGGTCTCCTATATATATGGTGGGGGGCCCCGTTTGATGACAGAGCGCTTATAGACCTCATCATTCCCCCCCGCTGACCTGTTATGTCGACCCGCGGCTGAAGTCGGCAGAATGAAACTGTCGGCTGCAGCAAGGGTTGGTCCAGTTACCCTGAACCAATTTTCTCGACCGTTCTCCTAGGAGAACGCAGGCATGCTCGTACGGATGCAAAAGACTGACGCGCACACAAGCACGCAACAGCTGTTTTCTCTCTCGCTCTCTCTTTCTCTCTCTCTCATTTCGAGGCAAATATCTTTCAGGTGGTGTTTTCTCATTATACATAATGATCGTTACGCTCGTTAAATCTCGTCATAAGACGCGACGCGTCACTGTTAGGCGTACGCAGTGCTCGACGCTTCAAAGGGCCATGGCGGGAGACAAAACATGTGGCCCTTGGAAAGGGTATAGTGTCGTTGGGGATGGGGCATCCGGTCAGTGTCGACCACCACTTCCCTACGCGTCACGCCAGCGCATTCGTGGTCGACGAACAGTTCCGTTTGCTCCTTGTCGTCTTTACTGCATGATTTGCTTATTCCTCCCTTCCTTCCCGGCGCGACGTATGAGTCTTGACAGTCAGAGTCCTTTGACACTGGTAGAAAAAGTATTAAAGGAATCTGCTTCTACCTTTTTTTGCTTTGTCACAGCCTGGTGCGCCTTCTTTCTCTTGCGACCGTCGAGCTTCTTTCTCGCGAGGGAAGATGCGACAAGGGCTCCAGCTCCGGCTACGTACGTCGTGGCGTTCGTGCACATCGTCATTCTTAGCACGCGCAACTGTTCTTTGCGGAAGGAAGCCTCGGACCGGAAGGAAGTAAACGCTCTTGACACGCGTGCACTTGCGCCCCGAGACTTTCTTTCCCCTCGCGTCGCTGCTTGTGTCCTGCAGCTGAAGAATCGCGCGCACGCGAGTCCACGCAGTTCTTGCGTGTCGTATGTGTACAGGTACGTAGTACGTGAGCAGCCAACGGGATCTTGCACAGATATGGCAATGCGGAAGGAATTCTGCCCCCCCCCCCCTTCCCCGGAACCACGTGCCTTACGTGAAACTGTCAAAAAACGGGAAATTCAGAGGCGTAGCCTAACTTCGCACTGAGATTGCTTTATATATACGGGTATGCGTTAGCCTACGGGTTATGATAGTGCCGCTACAGGACGGAAGGTTCCGCTGGTGAGCGCTGACGCTATCTATAGAGCGCGTGAGCTTTCTTTATGCGGCCCTATACAGGGTGCTTCGGCGAACACTTTCAGAAATGTTTAAAGTTTGCCTATGGCAGATACCATAATTCTCGTTCATGAGTTGGTCTACTCGAAGAGGCGGACATTACTTGCGCAAAAAATTGAAATGCATAATCGACTGATTAACGAACATTTACTAATTAACTTTTTAACTAATTACCTTATTGCCCTTATCACACGAAGAGCATTGCATCATCCAGTTTGCGATGCGCATCTGCGCCCCCTATACAGACGAAGCCGTTTCTTTTTTAATTGAATTTACGGCGCCATTCACTTTCCGAATACCGCTACGAGTAGTGAATTAAAATTGCAGCCGATTGTTATTTGATAAAGTGGCGAACTGGGTGAGTTGCCGTTTCCTAACAATATTATTTGATATCACGTTCAGCGAGAACAACATATAGGATGGGATGAAAACGAGGGGCTCTGTTATTTCGCTATCGCGTCTGCGTGCGTGGTCGGCACTTGACGGCGCGTGCACGCCGTAGGCACGTCCACTGCAGAGGAGGGCCGAACGTTGAGCGTGTACGGATGCCACCGCAGTGCGGTACGTACCCACACAATAGGAAACCGCGTGTGTACACACACGCACACTTGCGCAGCGTGCGTGCGAGTCACGTTTTGTGAATTGAGTGACGCGCGGCATGATGGACGAGCCTCGTCAGGGAAGGTTTCGTGCGCACCGCCAACGTGTGGGAACCCTCGGCCGCGTTAGGGCGCGATGAGAATATAATGTGGGACACCAACACGTTAAGGGCTTTGAAAAAAGAAGTTGGGAGAGGGGTAGGGATGCTGCGATTCTCGCTGCGAAGGAAAAATATGCATGCGTAGTATGGTGGAATGACGGCTGCGTAGGCCGCGAGAGTACCGTATAAACGCGTGCATTGCGTTGGGTGTCGCTCTTTACGCGCGTATACGGTACAATTCAGCGCCTCCGCAGGAGATGCGACTTTTGGCATAAGCTGTTTGGTGAATGAAACACCTTCTAGAGGTACCCCACGTGCTCATACTGTGCCAGAACGCAAGATGGCGCTATTTGACAGTTTATGCCTATCTTATGCCTAGTTTATGCCTATCCCGCGAGGAAACCCGTCCGTCCGTCCGTCCGCCCGTCACGCAAGACGATCGCCTTCAAGATAGGGCCCGCAGCAGTGAGCGAATTGACCTTCGTGCTGCCCAACGCGAACCAAGCGGCGAGAACACAGCGCGCTCGAAGCTATCAGCACTCTGTCCCCATCGCAGATCGCTTTCAAGATAAGGCCCGCGCGGCCGCACCTTACGCAGCCGCCGCCGGAGTACGGTTGATCGCGGCTCATAATGCTTCGACGCGGATGGATAAGGCGCCAAAGAGCGATGACGGGTTGTAATGATCGGAACGTCATCGGCGCAACTGGCGCCGCTACTTGCAGTAGTTTTTCTTAGCTCATCAATTCGCCTTGCGCCGCCGTCCGCAGCAGTTCGTGGATCGCCGCAGCGATGTCGTTTATACTGGTCGGATCAAGCTTCATAACACTGATAATGACACCGGGCAGGGTGGAGATAAACAAGTGGCACAATGCTTACGCGTACTATAGACAACTCCCAGGGGAGTTCTTGCGTGCGTGAATCTTTCTTTTTCGTTCGGTCGTTCGCGCTATTTTATGTACAATTACACAATAGTGTGGCACTGGCAGTGTGAGCCATCGTGTTCGAGGTCGCGCGGACGACACCCTCCACGGGCTCGGAACAGACGGTGCAGAGGCACCCGCGGTGTAGCGCTACAGCTTAATTCGATCTGCGCCGAGAGCGCGAGATCAACAGTGTCCGTATATACGTCGTGCTCTGCAGGAAAACATTGCCATATGAAAAAAAAAAAAAATCACAGCACGACGTCGCGTATATACCACCGCTTCCGGTCGATCAGCTGCGCGCCATATACTGCTCCACCTCGGGTGCACGTTCTCTGCAATCCGCTATATCCGGCTGCACCAACCCAACATGATAAGCACTTCATATTCGTCGTTGGCAGGAACCCTAACGTGTCAGGTTCGCCCCGTCCGCTTATCAGTATACGATTCACCACAGTATACTGCCGCATTGTGCGGTGTACCCCAGACGAGGCTTAACCGGCTCGTGGGTTGTATCCGCAGTGTTAGGATGTAGCGCGCTTGTAACACACCTCTCTACCGCATTGGTCGCGCAAGTATTAAGATCAGTATCGAGAACGCACGAATGCCGTGACTGCTCGCGGCCGCTATAATCACCGCCGAGCGTCGTGCAGATAGAAATTTCCCGTCGTCCACGTAGAATTAGTAATGAAAAAAAATGTAAATTTCTTTATCAGTGTTGTCGCTATCGGCGACCAACTCTTGTTATTGGTGAACGCACACTTTGGCGAAAGCGCAGCTATAGCTCACCGGTGGTGGAAACGGTATTCTGAGTGTCACTCGGTCGCCGCATAATTGGCAGGAGCTCGGCACGCTTATTAAAGCTGCCTGAAGCATTATACCACCCGACGGCTCATTTTACTCGACGCCCTTACAGCGCTGCCGTCCCTTACTGCATCCATTTACTGCTGCGGCCGGTATATTCTCGGAGCCCCGCCTGCACGAACCATCCATATAAGAGCGAGATGCCAACGGTATATACTATATTACAGTTGTACCTAAACATAGCCTTGCACACGAGTGCATAGTAGTAAAAACAAGGGGAACGGGACACGATTACACTCCGGAGCTGTGCCCGTAAACGATCCGTCTTCATATAGTCTTGTACGCAGGATACCGCGCAGTAGACTTCATTCACACGCTCTCGTACTCGAGGTCAGTCCAGCGACGATCCTCGTTTACGGCGCACCACAAATGGCTCACGTGTCCGAACCCACACGCCACGCAACGCGTGGCCCGCGCGACGCTTATTTATAACAAAAGAGGCGAGCGAGCGGTCCACGCTGTATATTTACGGGTGCCTGCGCGTTCTTCAGTATATGTATGTGTAGAAGCTATAATAGCGCTCCGCGCGTTGTCCCGAAAAAAAAAAAAGTGAGTCACGACTCGCCATTCTTCTTCCATTAGGTCGTGCACCGCGGGAATATAGTGTATCAAAAACGCATCGGCGCTTGAACCGAAACATCTGAGTTGGAACGATAGTAATCCCGCGAGAAGCCGGGTCGGGACCTTGCTTCGCTGCTGCCTTTTTATTTATTATTATCATTATTTTTGTGTGTGTGTGTGTTTGTGTGGGATCGAGGGGCTCAAGGTAGCGCGCGCTAGTCGAGCAGTTCAATTATAGAAGGCATCGCGTGACGTCATGATGCTGTTTAAGTCTCTTCACCCGCCACACTGAAAGATTGTCATTGCGAATGCGTTGCCAAGTTCCCAAAGCATTGTGTGTATATATACCCTTTGGCAAAACTATAAATCGACTCGTCGACGTCGTCTCTAACCGCCCTTAATAACTGCCCGCTTTTTTTTTCGGCGTGTAATGTGTATTGCGTTGAAGTATAACGGCGTTACGCGATGTGCATGCATCCTGCTTCGTATGCACAACACTTGCAAGATCCCTAATACACCGCTTTACGGATAACCGCTTAAAGTTACACATTTAAGTAGCGTTCATTTTCTCCAGCTTATACGCCGAGAGCGTCATCATGGCTGTCTCTGTATACTTCTGATCCCTTTACGAGAACGCAGAAAGGGTTTATCGTGCATGTACTTTGTCAGTGTTGCCAACACAAATTGCTGTATTGTGATCCGGCCCTCTGTGCACTTCCTGGAGCGCTCTTTCTGTGCCAAGAGTAGATGTTCCTAAAAACGGAGTATATAGGTATAGCGAGTGCATGCCTCCTCCGCATGCACTTGGGATGTAACGTATAAACAACCGCGTTGTACACACAGTGTGCGGCGGTGGCTCGCGAACAGGCGAACGCTACACTGCAATCATATATAAGCGCCTCCTATATGCAATCTGTCGTGCGCGGCCTTGGGAGCCAAGCCTGACCCACTTGTATATCCCTATCCTCTTTACCGCGGCTATCACGTTTATCGGAGCAAGACCATTAGACGAAAGACCGCAGCTGTCCCGTCATTTGGGTTGTCGTTTACAAGGGATTACCGACAGCGCCTGACCGCGCTCCGTCCGTTATAGCGATTATTCGTTATTACCGGTTGACGAGGAAGCTGTAAAAGAAGGAACAGGGCGATCGGTAGAGTGAGTCGGCGAGAAACGGAGTTGGGATTGGATGATCAACGGGGGGGAGGGTTGGGTAAGAGGCGATACCTCCTTTCTCCAACCGTCCCCCCTCTCCCCTCAAGGAAGCAGCCGAAAGTCCTCGTTTTGCTCGCGCCGAGGGAAAGGAGGAAAGCGTGTCGCCCTCATCAATAATATTCTGCGAGCACGAACTGCCCGACGTCGTGGCGTTCCAAGGAAAGGCCGCCGGATGACGGAGCGGGGGAGTCGGCGATCATCAGTCTCCTTGAGCCGTTTCGCGACGTCGCCGTTCTGTATGGCACGTCCTCTGGATACTCACGGACGCGCACCGCTTTTGAAGGCGAAACACGTGGGACCAAGCGACGTCGTGTTTTGCTATACAACGAGGTGCCTTGTTCCGAGCTCGTGCAACTATACAGCCACCCGACTTGGAACGGCGACTGTAGCACAATGCTGAATTTACTCCCCGCCTTGTTAATTACCGCAAAATTCGCTTGTTTAGGCGACGACAAACTTTGCTCTTGTTTCAGGACCGTGTCTGTGGCCGCGCGAAAGACTCTTCAGCGCATTTCGTCTCCAGACTCTGTTACTTTTGTTAAGTTGTCGAGTTCATTTTTTTCTTTTTCCTTTTTCTTTCTTTCTTCTCTCTTTTTTTCCCCCGAGAGAGAGAGAGAGAGAACAGAGCAGCAGAAACAACGATTCGATGGGTCAAGGCTGAGAGACAAGCTTAAGTGGCGGAGGGGAAAACAAAAAGGCAGTTGAACGTGATCAGTGAAGTGAAACGTTCGTAGTCAGCTTTGCCCTAAACGTTACCAGTACATCAGTTAGTCAGAGAAATGTTTGCTTGCTCGCTGCTTACCGTAAAAGATTTTAGCGCACATACCGTTTTCTGCGTACGATGTATTGTGAAATGCCGGACAGTATAACAATATAAGGCACGCTAAGAAGAAGCCGCAGTGTCTTCGCATCTTAACTTTAGTGACGTATGTCGATCTGCAGTGCATTTAATGCATCCTACGTTGGCTAGATATGTTGTCAAGTTGCCTCGTCTCCTGCCGTATATATAGTTGAGATCACGGCCTCTTCTATGCCTGCGTCTTTCCCGGGCAGGTCTGGTGCTCCTTCCACGAGTACACCTTCAATCGTGCTGGAGTTATGAGCATCGAACTCAAGTGCAGATCGTGCGCTGCTACACGTCGCTTCGGCGAAGGAATGTTGACTTCGATCCTGCTAACATTCGCATATACGCTTCGGGCTTCGATCGCACTCGAATTGTTCGATGCGTGTCGACTTCAACGAAGAGTTGAACTTGCCGTGCGACAAAGACACCCGCGCCTTCATCTTACACCCGTCGTAGCGGTGGAAGTGAAAAGTGTTAATTGTCATTACACAGACGGCTCCGATATGCAGGTCAGGTTCGTTCGCGCCGCACCCACTAGCGCGGCCAACTCTTCTTGGCGTAGCCCTGCCACTCTCCCCATTGTGTCGACCTGATTTCCTTCCGCGGCAGTCTGCAGCTCAAGCGTTCGGAGCTCCGTTCCCTTCCAGCGAAGGTCACGTGCATGCGTAAGCGCGGTGAACATATGTAGTCTCACTTGTCTTTCTCAAGGACCTCGCGCGGCGCACCGTTATCCGCCAGCGAGCGAATACAAGGGCGCCGTTAACATCGGTCCAGCTGGAACCACGCCGCCGGGCATGCGGCTCTTCTTTTATGCTGCTTTGGTTTCCTCCACACCCCTTTGACTTCGAGTGCAAGGCGCCGAGGAGTGACCGCTTGTTGGCACCGCGCTCCGCGCCCGTGTGTATATACATGTCGTAGGTGGGGCAAACGCGCTCCATGGGCGTTGCTCCGTGAAGGTTCGATTGTGCTGTCTCTATAACTGCAAAGTGCCATTGTCCGCCTTGGCCGACAGCTAGGTCTCCGCGACCGACGTCCATGCATGTCGCTCGGCTTGTCCGTTAATCTTCACGGAGACAAGCGGTGTCTCTTCTGTGTCGTTAATCTTTCCTTTCAAAGGCTCTGCGCGGGCTTATATCTCTATACAACGGAGCCAGTCTTGAACGTGCAGTGTCATTGCTTTTTTCTGTCTTATCTTTTTTTTTTCTTTTGCGCGACTTGAATCACGCACGGATTTGGCGATTGCGCGAAATAAAACGCCCGGCGAAAATGGTGCACTTCGAGAAGGAGCACCTGTGGGTATATACTGTCAGCATTCGAGAGCTATAAATATGTATTTATACCTCTATTTCTCGTGTGCTCTTTTGCATAAAGTTTATTCTCTCTCTCTTATCTGTGGAATGCCTCCGCTGCAGTGCTCGTTCTTCAGTACTTGTATAAGCGTCGGCCACTGGTGGCTGAATTGGAAAGGCAGTTAGAATAATGATTACAGGCGTGCCTTGTCACATCGTATATCGCGCATCAGGTAAATACGAGTGTCCGTTCCGTGCGCTATAGCCGCAGCTCTAACGTCGGTATGCATGCCGGGATAGTCGTGACACGCGCCAGTCCAGAGCTCTTTCGTTGGCTCGGGCATAGTTGGTTTTGCATAAGTCTAGCCGCACCTAGCTGTCTCGAGTATTTTCTTCTCGTGCGAGATTGTGAGGACGCATGCACCAGCGTGACACACTGGCATATACCCCCAGTCTCGGCAGCGTATCCCGACGTGCACGGCTGCTGGCTGCTTCGCATGCAGTGTGGAGATTTGGGTCTCTCTGCGTGTGATGGACGTTCCTTTCTGACGCTTATGACAAGAGGCTTTGCGGAGGTCTATATGGGAAGACGGGCCTCGTATGCGCGATGTCGTTCTTAATACGCCGACGTAGACTAGTACGTTCCGCGCCTCTGTCGAGCGTGTCTGCAGGTGGCCGCGGTAAGTCGAGGAGTATGTAGCTGGCGCTGGGGATTTGCGCTTACTTCCAACTGTTTTGTATATGTATAACCTACGCACAACGGACAGTTGCTGTCGATCGTATGCACGTGTTTTTACCCTGGCACATAGGCCCGTCCCACATTGGAGGCTTACAGCTGGCGATCTCCGTGTCTTTATCCGTACTTAATTTTTCGTTATAAAAGGCGGCTCCTGGAACGCAGAGGTCGGGAACGGGCATATCTGAGGGTGAGTTCACCTGATACTGACGTCCTCTGGCTCCATATGAGACAACGACGACCCAATTAACCACACCTAGCGAATGATTTAAAAGCTTACGGTTAGTACGAAATGTCTACATAAACCATACTCGCTTCTGGACATATGTTTCCGCAAGCAAAGTGTCTCCTTGCCATAAAGACAGCAAGCTTGCGTTTTCCTATGTAGACACGATACGCGTCCGATTGGTCTCTGAGACGTTGAAAGGGAGAGAGAGACTGTCCAAACCAGCTTCTTAAAGCTCATTTCGTAGGCACTGCGCGCTGCACTGTGTGGCGCCAGCTGGCTATGCCGCATATAAAGCGACGCTACTTGCATACAGACTATATAGCATGCATGCAGATCAACGTTTTCTTATATACTTGCCAAGAATGTCGCTATAGTCTGTATAGCCAGCTCACGGCGCGGCGGCAATAATGTCGCGCTATCGCTTATGGCCGCTTTAGCCACACCCCCGACCTTTTGCCATTATCCCGAGGCCCTAATCTCCGCGGTGTATCGGCCTTGCGGCAAGTCGTCCCTCTCGCTCTCGAACTTTCTCGTTCGCACTCTCCGCTGGCCGTATTTCTCGCGTTCGCCATGGACGGCAGTCCGGAGGAGTGCGACCTGCGCGGATGTCCGGAGCCTGTTTTACGTTCGCTTTGTGACGACGCATTGTGCAACACCGGTCGGAAGGATGCCCTCTCCCGGACACGGCGCGGCCTCGATGGCCGACTACTCGAGGAACTTGAGGTACACACTGAAGTGTTCATTGTCCCAGGTTCCTTAAACTTTCCTACAAACGTAGCACGATGTCCCTCGATATCCTAGCAGCGGCTCGGCTACGCTTTGGTTTCACTGACGCTCGTACGCGGGTTATGTGCTGCGTGCTTATTGACAACGGCCGGCTTTACCACTGCGTCATAACGGCCATGCATACGTGCAGTGGTGATTGTGCTTAGCGTGATCGGATTAATCAGTGTTGAAGCGAATATAACTCGCGTTTCGGTGTTGTTTCCTTGATAGCGAGAATACTTGGAGAACTGTCACACCTGTACAGTGTTGGGATCGTTTTACGTGCACCACGGCACTGGCGCTTATGGCGAGAAACCAGCCAAAAAGTGAAGCATTCCCATCCTAGTGTATACGGATAGTGATTTGTGCCAAACACAAATGTTTTTCTTCTGCTTTAATTTCACCCACACAGCTAGATTAGTGTGTTAAGCGTTGTGCAAGTGTTTATCTTGCACAGGTGTACTGTATATACTCATTCTGCTTCAGGGCTGTTGTACTTTTGTAAAGAGTGACAATGGAAATAAATTTTTATTTGTCTTTGTGTTGTACGCTGTGTATAAATCACTTGGCCGCAAAGTGGCGCATGGTGTTTATGCACATCGCTTTGTTTATTGTTTTTCTGTTACGTGATCTATATCTTAGCGAAAATTAAAATCGTTCTTGTCTATGCGGAGCCGGCTGGTAGTTGGACGTTCATTTAGTACGTTTTTATATCCTGCTTTCTCCGCCTCTTTCTTTGTAGTTGTGCTTAGCTTATCTACAGATAGAGGAATCGGTATCTCAGTTGATCTGTGTGTGCTCGAACTTACCACTTCTAGGGAGAAATCAGTGACAACAGCATCGTTGTGGTGATCGTTCATGATAGTGAGTTGACAGCGAGACGCGTATCGGTTATGATAGTGAGTTGCCTATGAGAGTCGGTGAAGGACGAGAAAAGGCTTAATCAACAGCGTTAAAAATGGAATTAACAACAATAACAAAACACATTAAAGGTCAATCGAAGGTATGAATACTCTGTCGTTGAGTTGGAACATAAATTTAAATTCCTGTAGTGGAGAACCATATATAGTGAAGCCTCGATTTAACGTTAGCAGGTTTTGCAGAATTTTCGATTTGACGAAGTGCATGCTTTCTATTCCCCGACGCATATTCATGGAACTGACTCTGTCGGAAACCTCGAATAAACAAAGTGGACTCAACGTCTCGCCCGATTTAACGAAGCTTTGAAGGAAAATATGGGTAAAATATATGGAGAAAATATGGTTAAAGGGAAACTGAGACATCTACCCAAATGTAGCAATTTGCTACAATGGAAACCCAACCGGGTTCCAGTTGGGTTTCCATTGTAGCAAATTGCTACATTTGGGTGGATGTCTCAGTTTCCCCTTTAATTACTTATCTCCACCTAGCGGATTTCCGCTGAACTCTAACATCAAACGGAGAAAATATGGGTATGCCTTATTTCAGTTCCGGTGACAACGCTAATTGGCCTGTTAAGGAGGTTTGCCGCTCACATGAAGGAACACATGCAAGGCGCTCTAACTGGCTCGTTTTCTACAATAACTACGCATACAGGCAATAGTTACATTTCTTTTAAATAAATAAATAAATTCTATAACCTTTTAACATGTTGTTTGTATGAGTGTTTTAAGGGTCTTTGATTTAACGAAGTTCTCGATTTAGTGAAATGACTCTCGGGTCCCATCGAATTTGCTGAACCGAAGTTAAGGAGTACTTCAAAGAAGCGTGTTCGCAAACGCACCGTTTTGTACAAAAGCAAGAACAGTTTCGAAACGATGTGGAAAACACACCGCACGGACCACTGTGTGGTGTGTGTTCCGTCCAGTTTCAGAGTCGTTGTTATAGTTTCGTGCAAAACGGCGCGTTTATCCAGCGCGTTATATAACAGACACCGTCCCCATGCAATCGCAGCCGTATTTGTAACCAACTTCATATTTTCTTTTCGTTTTAATTTCTCCGTGACTGCGCAGGATGAGTATCCTGTGATTCGTCGTGCACTGTGCACGTTCAGAACATCTACATGTATATACAGTTATATAGCGCAAGACTGCATGCGCATGCTCGTACTCTATGGCGCGTGATGCTGACCGTGGTCCTTGTCCCGTGTCCCGCAGGTGCTGGAGCAGGAGAAGCACGCCCTGCGCCGCAAGCTGGAGTCCCTGTCGGGCGAGAGCGACAGCCGGCTGGCCGAGCTGCAGGCCGACCTGGCGCAGGCCAGGCAGCAGCTGGCCGACCAGCAGGAGCTGCTGCGGGCGCTCGAGAAAGAGCGCGGCGCGCTCGTGCACGAGATGAGCGACCAGAACCAGCGGCTCGCGCAGGAGCTCAAGGCGGCGCGCAGGGCCGAGGACCAGGCTGCGGGACAGTACCGCAGCCTGCGGCAGCAGCTGTCGCTGCGACGCTCCAGCCTGGACGACCACGTGGCACAGCTGCAGGGACTGCGGGACGAGGTACGTGTGGGCGAACATAACTTATATTGCTCGCGATTAGACGGTTACCCTGTATACAGTCGTATCGTATAGTGCGTATCATATATACAACGGAGTTATACCGGGGACAGGGAGTTCACTTCGCTATAAGAGGTATTTCGTTAAAAGTGGATGGATATATAAAAGAGTCGCAGTAATGCGGGATGTGCAGTATACTGGTCTCATAAGTTCAAACGCGAGCAATTCCGAAACTATACTCCGATGCGTGGTTCCGCTTTCCAGCTTAACCTGCATTTGTAACAAAGCATGAGCTTAATTCATATTTCTGAACGTACATTTGGTTCTACTGCATGCTTAAAAAGCGGCCACTGAGCGATTACGCGCCGTATTTCCGTGTAGTTCAGCGTAAAAGACGTTCGTTGCTGTTCGCGTTCCAGCCTTTGAATCCACTCATATTGTTATAAAGAGAGGGACAAACTGGAGCACCAAACGTGTTTCCCTCTTTTGGCGCCGGCTCAGATTTAGTGCGAAACTTTTTGTCTGCAAACGGTCATCTACACAAGGACCGTCAGTTGCAGCGAACCCTTCAGTGTTATAGCATTCGAAACATTATAGCAGTAAGGGTATATAGTATGAGTTAGGGTGCAAAACTTGGTTTTCACGAGGGCCTTAGCGGAGCCAAGAACGGGATGTTAAAGTATACCCCAAGTGACATGCGCGAGGTCTGTCTGGTGGTGTATATATGTCTGCGGTGCATGTGCCAGTTGGCATGGAGTTCCGCAAACTCTTCGCGAATTCCTTCGCGTTCTGTCGCCGGCGCGAACCACGCATTTAAACGCGCGAACAATTTCTCCGCTGCCGTCATGCACGCGCGTCGACACTCCCCACCGTCCCACGTACGACCCTCCCGCGCACCTCTCGCGGAGGCCAGAATAGGTCGGTAAACTCTTTTCGCGCGTATACACGGCCCACGTGAAATTCCTCGTCTATCCAGTTTTAAGAAGCGTGTGAAAACAAAACAAGAACGAGTAGTTCAAAACCATTCTCAGCACGTTTCAGACAATGCACTGTGTAGAACGTCGCAGGGCATATCACGCGCAGACCACCCTCATTGCGTGGCAATTAAAAAGGCGTAATTTTCAACGATAATTAGCTTTTTTGTCCCTCTTAAAGCGTTTTCGGTGTAGGCGAGCGCGGGCTTAAACGCTCCCTTGCACGTGAGACGCACGCGAAAACGCGGACGCGTGAGACTATTCGACCCGTGAGAAGTTGGAGAATCCACTCATGCCTGCTCATACTCAGCCATACTCGACGCATACTTGCAGTGCTGCCTTTGTAATGGCAAAGTGAAATTAAAAGTGACCTTTCGCCCCCCCCCCCCTCCCCCTTTTTAATGCGACACCGTTAATTAAGGGCCCTCTGTCGCAGAACATTCGGCGTTGGCATCCGCGGCCAAGAAAAACATCTCGAACCACGCTGGTGAATCAGAGGCGCTGGTGAACTAATCGAAACGCGTCAGAAAAATCGTAAAGTACGACTTAACCGCAACCTACAGACATGATAACGTGAGATTGTAGTTTCAATATACGAGAAAACATAATTCTGTTACGCGGAAACTCAAACCCCTTTTCCAGCATTTCTACAACTCGTACAGCGGCGCTTAACAGTCGGTGTTCCTTGCAAAAACACCATCCAGGTGGCGCTCACCTCCTCGGCAGCAGGACGCAGAGGCGAATTAAGGTGCAGAAAAAAGAAAGCTGCAGTTGCTGGGAAACCTGACAAGCATTCAGGGATATTTGAATGTTATCGCGTTCCACTCTTAAAGGCGAAACTTAAGCGACCTCCAAGTTTTTTTTTCTTTTTGTATGCACGCATGTGTGTGTATCTCTGATGCATCGATTACGCGGTGCACTCTAAATACTAACGAAGACAGCGTTATGACTAAAACAATCCATATCGATCCTTAAGAAAAAAGAAAAGAAAGAAAGAAGGGAAAGATAGTTTATAAGAGTACAAAATATTTCACTTTGCAGTGCATACTACATTTAACAATTTATATCGCGAATTAGGTATTTGGCTGCCATTTGCCCCAACCCTCTGTTTATTGCTGCATGTTTACTGCCTCGTGTCCCTGAACGGTCTTATAAGGAGTGCGACTAAACCGACAGGTCCAAACGGTTACAGAATTGCCTC
This sequence comes from Dermacentor silvarum, assembly GCF_013339745.2. Classification (NCBI taxonomy): domain Eukaryota; kingdom Metazoa; phylum Arthropoda; class Arachnida; order Ixodida; family Ixodidae; genus Dermacentor; species Dermacentor silvarum. The sequence continues at coordinate 234,758,468 of NC_051156.1, forward strand.
CGTGCTCTGACTGTGACGTTATATATGTATTTAAAAAAAAGGAAAAAAAAAAAGAAAACACATGGATTGCTCTGAGTGCCTTCCGCATCCCCAACTGTTTAAATGTAATGCCTCGACCGTCCCCCATCGGAACGGCGAGATATGTGGAAAAAATCCAATCGCTCCCTGAATCACTTGCGTACTTCTAGCGATGTCGGGGCAATTCGCGTATAGCTGATCTGACGCTCGACCATCAATAGAAGAACGGCGGCTGTCCAGCAACCTGCCGTGGTTGCTTAGTGGCTGTTGCGTTGGGCTGCTAAGCACGAGGTCGCGGGATCGAATCCCGGCCACGGCGGTCGCATTTCGATGGGGGCGAAATGTGAAAGAGCCCGTGTATTTAGGTGCACGTTAAAGAACCCCAGGTGGTCCAAATTATTCCGGAGTCCCCCACTACGGCGTGCTTCATAATCAGATCGTAGTTTTGGCACGTAAAACCCCATAATTTATTTTTTTTCTTTGCTGCTCTTCTTTCTTGTTTCTTCTTATTACGTGTCATCATTTGAATAGCGAAACGGTAACAAGAGCGTGGGTTGATCGCTTTAATACCATGCAGCAGTCATAATTCATGAGGAAAGCAATACTCTAAGGTTCTTTTTTGTTTTTTTTTTTTCGCGTAAAGCAGCGGCTTTCACTGAAAAATTACCGAGGCCAATGCACATTTGGGTTGCCGAATATGCAAAAGCAAAACCCAGCTGTGTGTCGCATAAAACTTTTAAGCCCCCGTCGCATTTTGGTCGAGTCGCTCGTTTCGCAGGCTTGCCGGTCGTTAAGATTGCGCAGCAAGATCGTTGAACGCTTAAATGCGTAGTCAGCACGCCCGCGCGGTTTCCTTGCGTTTGAGTTTCGAACATTTCTCAAGTTATTTGCTTTCGGGGTCGCTAAGATATGGCTTCAGCTATGCCCTGTGTATACTCTGCGCCGTATATAGAGCGCAAAACGTGGTGTCAGCTGTTGTGAGTGAATGATTGCTCTAAACGGGGAGAAAAAGGTAACGATGCTTGTAAACAAGCTATCGTTCATGTCGCCTGCGTTGCTTGTATCGCTGTCGCTTGTTACAAGCTACCCTTGAGAAAAAGCTACAAGCTACGCAAGAGTTTAAATTAAATGCCGGGGGCTTTACGTGCTAGAACCGACGACCTGATTATATGAGGCACGCCGAGATTAATCTTGGCTAGCTTTCTTTAACGTGCATTTAAGTCGAACCGTGACCAATCGCCCGCGGCTGCCCTTTAAGAACGTTTGTAAGTCGAGTCTCGATGCCACGTCTCTTTACAAAGTCCGCGTTTTATCTCACCGCTAACGATGAAATTCAGGCCCTTAGCCTGGGGGCTTTATACGTATCCAAAGCCATACGAAAGGTGTGTAGTGATGTCGCGCGGTGCCGAAGACCCTTCTCTGATCCTGGGACGAGGTCCATGACCTCTCTCACCCTTGCATTCGCGTATGTACTTATGCACCTCGCGTTCCGCACGTGCAACTCCGCGATACGGTCCCAGCCACAGTGCTGATGACGTCATGTTCGGGCTTGTTTTATCTCGCACGCGTCACGCCGAAGAAAGGAACATTCCGGCAACACCGGCCGTATATATATACCGAAGCGGTGGCGGCCACGTGGTCGCCTACACGCATGAGATGCGTCCTTATTAGAAAGTGTCGGCTCTCATTCGTTAGCGCCTGGCAATGTTTCGTAAAAACAAAGAAAGACATAGAAAACACCATGCGCAACAAGTCTGTGCCGGTGACACACTTGACTGAAAACGCGTTGAAACAATTGCGCGACAACCTCGCATGCAGCGTCTCCAGGGGACGCCGTGCCGAGCAACAGCACGCGTCTGCGTGAGGGTTTCGTTGCTGTGTGGTCTGTGTAAGTCGATGCCTCACTTTTCCTTGTAGATCGAGAGCAGGCGCGCATGCAGTTGCGGACTTTTTTTTTTTTTTTTCTGGAGGACGCGACCTTGCAGTCATTGTTTTTGCGACCTGGGGCAATAACAGTCGTACGAAGAATACGAACGTATGCATGCGCCAGCGTTACTCTAAAACGCCGAGAACCTCTATGCTGTGTACAAAGGATTCACTCGCACACAAACTATCTCCCTCCCTCTCTCGAGAACACGTTTCTGGGCTGGTCGTGGCATGACAATACGTAGGTATATATATATATATATATATATATATATATATATATATATGTACTTGCGTGAAAAAGACGACCACGAAAATAATAAGCCTGCAAAAACAAATAATTCTGAAGTTTTACGTGCCCAAATAACGGTCTGATTGTTAGGTTCGCCATTTTGGCGGACTCCCGAATCATTTTGACCACTTGGTACTCTTTAACGATCTGAAGTACTGAAGCATTTTTGCATTTCACTCCTCATCGAAATGCGGAAGCTACGGCCAGGGCCGAACCATCGACCTCTAGCTCAGCAGTGCAACATTAAGCTACCGCGGTGGATGGAAGGATGAGGCTCTCTTGTCTATGTGAGATTTATTTATTTATTTATTTATTTATTTATTTATTTATTTATTTATTTATTTATTTATTTATTTATTTATTTATTTATTTATTTATTTATTTATTTATCAAGTCCAGGAATTTTGGACATTGCCCCTTACACAATTTGTCGACTTCACCGCAAAGCAACATCGTAACTCAGTGGGCAGCATTATATATATATATTTCAGAACGTCTGCCGAGTTTCAACGAGTTTTCGTTAGTATCATCGAGAAGGTACTTCCTTCTAAATCACAAGCAATTACGGCACTTAGTCTTGCCTACGTTAAAAGCAGTACTAAGTGACTTGAAAGAAAGGCACCACAACTAGGTACTCCCGAGTATTGACCGAGCGTAATGTTGATTAACATCAGTGACGTGACGAGAGGAAGCGCATATTCAGTATTACGCGGCCTGTGGGCACAGTGCGGAATTCCGAATTGAAGCCGTGGCTCGAAGTTCCGCGTCAGTGCCATCACTGCGGAAGACGTCATGGATGCCGAGCCTCCCGCCAAAGCTGTCGCGGCAGTAATTGCGGTGTGCACACAGCCACAAAGCGTTGCTTCCTGTTCGACAATTTGCCTGCGTTGTCGCCTGCTATAGCTAGTATATAAGCCCAACCGCCAGCAGATAACACGCTTGGCAGTATCTCCCGTTCTGCCCTCGATTACTCCAATGCATGGTCAAAAACCGCAGCCGTTATTGTTGTGGTTTCTTCGAGCCCTTAGTTTGTCGCGAATTTCGTATGGTTCCTGTTTGCCAACACGGAAGACTCTTATTCGGCGGCATCGATCCATTTGGAGACTCTTTAAGGCCATATATCCGGGATGCCGAACGGGTCTGCTTGTCTGTGCGTCTGCTTGCTTGTGTTCTTGTTCTGGCTATCCCATATAGCGGCATCAGTCATTGCAGGAACGCGAGGCCAGCGGGTGGCAAACGGTCAGCGAATCGCCCTGTCTCACCGCGCAGCCCGCGAGCCTTCTCGAAGCCGTTTTACCCGCCCAGCGATGCGTGTATAAAGACTCTCCGCAACACATGCCTCTTCGTCGGCATGCAGGCCTTGTTTTCTATAACTGGACTCTTCCATCGTCGCAGTATATTTTCAGTACACACGGACTCTGTGTGTGCGTTCCGCGTGACATACGGAAGTGACCGTGGACTCCGTCGCTTTTATCGTCCTCGCGCGCGACGCGTCTTGTGACGCGTCCGTAAAACCCGCGGAGACGGATCGGTCGCCGTTTTTGTAGAGTTCCTGCGCACGGCGATTCCCTTTGACCCGTATTTTTCGGAATCGCTACTGGTTCCAGAGGCGCACGCTGACGCTGCTGGCCTATGACAGCAGTGCACTTTAGCGAGTCGCTTTTTTTTTTTTATTTCGGAGCAGCCGCCGGTGCGTTCCCGATAGCGATGCGTAGACAAACACACCCTTGACAGCGGCTTGGCTGCAGGTTGACCTGGCCGCTGACCTCGATGGTCGCGCACGGAACGGCCAAGAGGTCGAGTCGGCGGCAATCGACCCGCCGCGCGGAAGCGATGTAACGACCACATTCTCCTTTAGTATGCAGATAGAGCGTGAATGCAGTTACCTAACATGAATGGCAAACTGTAATAATTATGTGCTGTCGGTTTAACCAGCTCCTGCTTTGTATTTTCATGGCGGCGGTGTGACCGCACATTGTGTCTTGTGTTCTTAGTGGACCGATAGCAAACAGAAGTGAGGCCACTAAGGTTGGCCCGGCGTCTACAAGTTTGTATTTGAGTGCGGGACGGCAACTCGGACGGGAAATGTTTTTCTTCACTCTTTTAGAGAAAGGTGAAATATTAAGCAAAAATAAAAATGAATTAGGTTTATCACGGGGGCCGGAGGTAGAACCCAATGGTTTTTGGGCCACCCAACCACCTTTACCCTCTCGATGAGGTGGTTACAAATCTCAAGGTCTCCGGCAGGGATTAAGTCCTAAAGTTCAGATGTTTATTTCACCCGAAAGGAAAATAAAAGCAACAACAGGTAGCGGTGCTATGCCAGTTGGCGCGGCAAACTATGGCGGATTACAAAGAAATTGGCGCAATACGCGCACACCGGCGCTGCTCGCAGGTCCAGCCACGTTTCCTATAACGCCGCTCTCTGCCGTTTGAGGCGCCGTTATGTCCCATTGTTCCTCCATCGCAACCGGTTCGCTGTGTCTCTGGTAGGAGCCAAGCAGCCAAGTTTTAGTTGTAATTTTCGTTCGCTGGCTGGTGATTAACGGGGCGAGCTGACAACCGAGTAAGCGCCATCGTTTGTGTTCTCTCTCTCAAGCAAAAGCCCACCCTCCGAAACAGACGGAAGGGTCCGAAGGGAATGCTCTTCTAACTCATGCTTTGATATGATAAGTGTTGTGCGCGCGAGAGTTGGAGAAGAGATAGCGGAGAAAGTAAGGGCGAGAAGCTAACGCTAGTTTATATAATCTTGTTTCTGCGTGATGAGCTTAAAACTTATTGGTAGCGTCGCGTTTTTAAAGCGAACATCTTTCTTTGGCTCTTTCGGCCGTTTTCGTGGTTGGTCGTTGGTCGGACTCGCCAAGTAAAATGGTTCGTTCGTTTAGTTTAGTTTAGTTTCGTCTACGACAACCGTTGATGGTTTCTGCGCAATTCTTTTCGCTCTTTTCTTGCGAACGTCGAGTCGGTTTCAAAGGTGTCCGAACGTTCGTAACAGACGCCTTTAAAGCTGGCTTTCCCTCTATAAGACGCCTTGCGGGGAGAAGCTCGCTTCTGTAACTACCTAAATTTTTTATATGGGATGTTCCAGTAGATTTCGAGCGTTTATGTGCTGCTCAACGTTAAAAGGTTACCATAGCAACGCAAAGTGACGTTATAAGCGATAACTAATGAGCGGTGCATGCATTTGCTCGGATCCAACGTTGGAAATCTCGATTCCGAGTCTGGCGCTCTACCGAATGTACCATCACAAATTGTGTGTGCTTGCACGTAATAAATTGATTGATTGATTGATTGATCGATCGATCGATCGTTCAATCTTTGCATCCCGAAAAAACTTATACCCGCCGTGGTTGCTCAGTGGCTATGGTGTTGGGCTGCTGAGCACGAGGATCGCGGGATCGTATCCCGGCCACGGGCGGCCGCATTTCGATGGGGGCGAAATGCGAAAACACCCGTGTATTTAGATTTAGGTGCACGTGAAAGAAGCCCTGGTGGTCCAAATTTCCGGAGTCCCCCACTACGGCGTGCCTCATAATCAGATCGTGGTTTTGGCACGTAAAACCCATAATTTTTTTTAAAACTCATGTGGGATGAAGGGTGGCATAGTGGAAAACTCCGGATTAACTTTCACCACTAGCAGTTATGTAGCGTGCATCGACGACGCGGTGCACGAGCTGTCTTTTCTTTATTATTATTATTCCGCCCTTATTGTAGGAATCCTGCCACCACCTCCAGAATTCTTCGCAAAGGTGCGTGCGGTTGGCATGCAGCAAGCTTTTCACAGAGGATGATCGCTCCAGCACCAAGCAGCATTGGTGCTACAAATGGGGTTCGTCGAAAGCATGTCTGGCAGAGTGAACGCGTGTTACGTAGCGAGTCATGTCTGTCGGAACCATAAAGTCAATCGTAAATCGCAACCGAATGCGTTAGGAGTTAAGCAGGAGGATATCTGATGCACAGGGAAGCTACGCTGCGACAGGGCGTACGCGTCGTGCCGAAAGCGGCTTTCGTCTGTGGTTTATCCATTCTGTTGAAATGCTGTGTGTAAATGTGTTGATTAAAAATGTTGTTTACGATGATGAAGAAAACAAAAACACGTGGTTTTCGTGCACGCTTGCGAACTTACTGCATCATTACCAGAGACGATCAAAGAGAACCGATTTGAAACAGTGGGATGTAACTGCGTCATTTATTAAGAGCAGGAAGGCGAGTGATGCTGTTAAAGACTGACATATTTGATACAATTTGCGGTAATAACAAGCTAATAAAGGAATTCAGTCATTATTGACCGACCGCGATGCAACAACTGCGTCGCCACAATTGGATACCGAATGAGCCGACACATGATCGCTGCACGCACAGCTACAATACATGCACCGATTTTCACAGCTGGCGGTCTGTCTGTAACGACCGACATGTCTGGTCATTCAGGACACCGTCGCATGACCGGTGCCACGAATAAACGAACGGCGATCCCCCATCCCTAGCTGCGCGCAGTCTGCGGAATCGTTAGATGGACGTCTTTTGAGTGCGAAGCTCTTCAGGGGTCCGGGCGGTCGGGCGTCTAATGTGATGTCATGCCGTCGTGGTCACGCGCAAAAACAGGGTCAAAAGTAAGTGCGGAATTGATCAAAACCGGTTCAGAATAAGCTAACGTGATTCAGAATAATTTAAAAGACAGGAATATATAGTCAAGCATTAAGCGCATTAATTAGCCGAAACTCGTGAAAATCGCTTTCGAAACGCCAGTCTGGTACCAGCGCAGCGCGAGAGAGGGCGCCACCACCCCACAAGCTTTCGATTCCTCCTCACTTGTGCAAGAATAGCACAAGAATACCGTAAGGGAAACACCGGCGCATCACTGCTTCGCACTTCCCCAGGTTTCACGTTAGTGGAGTTGCGTTAGCGCTGGATTTGAACTACGCAAATCCCAGGATTTGAGCAGGATTGGAACTACATTTTTTTTTTCATTATAACCCCGTTGTATGTTTTTGTTCCACGTATGATGCATCACGCACTTATTCTGTCCGTCACTCCCCCCTCCTCATACAGATTACGCTTCTGTCGGAGCGCAAGGCCGAGCTGGAGCGGCGCATCTCGGCACTGGTTGACGAGCGCGAGAGCCTGAGCCTGTCCCTCGAGGAGTCCGGGGACCGCATACTGCTGCTGGAGAAGCAGAGGCACGAGTACGAGACGCAGGTGGGTTGCACGCACGACGCTTTTTCTCCCTCTATTGGGTATCTTCGGCGATTCCATATATAAAGCTTGCTACTAAATCCACTGGAGGGAAATGTGGCGCTGCGATCGTTGAAGCACCATGGGGATGGCGATTAGTACAGTCGAGAGCAAAAGTAAGGGGACCAGAGGTGTCGCTGAAAATCTTTCTTTCTTTGCAGCCTAGGAATGGAGGCTGAATTAATTGGTACTGCCTACCTGCGCCTGTTTGACCCGCGTTATGGATTAATGCAATTTCGCGCTGCACGGCTGTGCTAGAAGAAATTATTATTTTTTTACTTTATTTATTTATTTATTATTACTTTTTTTGCGGATGCCGTGGTTTCTAGACTTTTGCTCTCGACTGTACATGAATTTGTCTGATCTTCGTAACTTCAAACGTTCTTGCCACATTTTTTTAAACTATGCTTTATCTGCCTTTATTGATTGGCCCGAAATTCGAAGCAATTTTGTATTTTTGCTTAACTCGGAAGGCAATAAAACTCTACGCACACGCGTAACCAGTGCCAATTGCGGCATTTCAGACGCAATGTTTTGTCGAAGATGACCAATTTGCAAAGTACAAAGCCGTTTGAAGCCAGAAAGACGAAGTCTATCCAAATCCATGCACTGTACACCCATCTTCCCCATCTTGGCTCAACCTCCATGCTTGCACTTCCCATAGACACTATCGCTGGAGTTGCCTCTAGTGACTTTTTATTGGAAACTCCATGACTCTATCGACTTCTCGTGCATGGATCACTACTGCCTAGCTATGATTGAAAGGCGCATGCGCTTGGCGTAGCTGGCACTCCATGCCTTCTGGATATAGAAAAAAAAAGGTGATATAATAAGGGATAACGTCTGTCGCTGGCACGCTGATACGAGTCGGTGAAAATCTCTCCGCTCCATATAGTATACTGTTAGATTTGTGTTTTGGAACTTCCATTCAAGAAGGAAATTGTGGTCGAGGGAAATCACGGCTGGGGTTAGTCAATCAGCAGTACGGGTCTAGTATGAATGCACTCGTCAGCTGTCTCTCCACGTCACTTGTCAGCCGTCTTTCAACGTTCGCTCACGTACACGCACAGTCTCGAGCGCAGTCGCGATCACCGGAGCACGTCTCCTATAGCTGTCACTCTTATATTGCGACATTGTTTCGAAACAGAATATAGACGCGCGAATGAACAAAGCGGAAGGGCTATATATTGAGACGCCTCGCGTAAGTGCCCGTATTCGAGGACGTAAGGGTTAACTTCCGCTGCAGAGCCAGGCACCGTATACGCGGCTTATACAAGCGTCCAATCAGCGGGGCCCTCGATATATACTCTCGGTGTGCGCTATGCGAGTGGAAGCACGCTGTCTATGTGGGATTCGGTGTATATGTATAGTGCTTGCTCCTATATACTCCTACACGCCGCTTCCGCACCCTTCGCTTCCGACCGGGGGCGTGAACGCTGTCGATCACGAATGTTTCGGAAGCGTGTGGCTCGTTATTATACGTGAGCGAAAGAAACACACACGCGCGCCTGTGTTTTTGGCGACACGAGTTGGAGCGGAGAACAATGCGAAGGCGTCGACCGGCCGGCGGCGGACTTCGGGCATCGGCCGAGTCACGCAACACCGTCCGCCCTTCCTCCTGCAGCCTCACCGTTGCTCTTTATTTTCAGATAGCACGGAATGCTTGACTGTATGACGCTGGACTGACACTCACGAGAAAAAGGAGGAGGTGTAGGGAAGAGACGCGCGAGGCGTAATAATCTCGGGAAATATGTGGGGCAGGGGTGAAGGCGACGCGGAAAAAAATAAAATTGCCGGCCAGCCGTTACGCGAGCGCGCGCGGGGACAATTAGGAGGAAGTGTCCGCCTCATTTATACACTTCCGCTACAAGCGCGCATGGGGACGACGTACCCGTCCAAGAGGAGAAAGCCGGAAGCGTGTTTGTTTCTCTTCTTTTTTTCTTGCTTCTTTCTCTTTCCTTTCTTTTTTTTTTTTCGTTTCTTTCGATTTTACAGGGAGAGCGCTTCGCTCTGCCGACTAATGTTTCCTCGTGATTGCGGTTGCGCGCAGCGGCGGTGCGTTTAAAATTCCGCCTCGGCGCGAACGGTGATGCGTCGAAGGAACGCGAGCCCGCGTTGACAGGAGCGATTTTCACGCCTCTTTTGCGCGTATACGCTTTGCGTTTCCCCCCCGCTTGTTTGCTGCTGCTTCTCGCACGACCCTCGGAGCGCGCGCAGAGCTAATTGACGGTTCGCGCGGCGTAGCGACTCGCTTCACTGCGTTGGCCTGCGCGTCATGTAACGAATCTGCGCAGCGTGTAAGTGCCGCTGGACGGTGAAGGTGCTGACTCCAATTGCGCGCTGTGGATTCGACACTCGAGTGGATTGCGAGCTTAATTCCCGTGCGCACCTGCGACACGGAGAGAAGAAAATGAGTTAACCTACTGATCTTCACGTCTCACTCGCATCTCAATCGTCTCCGACTCGCGCAGTCGCTCGAGTGAAAACAGTGCGTTGCCTCTTTGCAGTTTTTTTTTTTTTTTTTTCACTGAGAGCACCGCTTTACCGAAGGATCGGTTGGTCTAGAACGACTTTTAATGTCACTTTGCCGGTTTTTCTTTTTTTTTTTTTTTCATTGTTAGGCCACACTTAACTATACCGTCATATTCAACTGTCCCGCAGGAGGGTTTCTGAACCGTCGTCTCGTGGGTGCCGATGTGACGCGGCTTTGTAGATTCGTCTTCGATTGAACTCCATCATCACCATTTCTTTATTTCCCCCTTTTTTTTCTGGTACTCTGTACTGCGGCAAGGCGCGATGACTAGAGACGCCCCAGCTCTTGTTGGTAGCTCTTGTTGGCTCAGAGGACAAGTGCCGCATTGTTTCTTCCACTAGGCTCTGGTGTCTTCTTCGTTTTCACCACCGTCGTCAACTCTATCTCAGCTCACATTAACCGCACAAACTGTTCGTCGCTTCACATATCTTTCTCTTCGTCTTCCGGACATCTTGACATCTTTCTCCGACACGTAACGTACGATGCGTGATATATATATATATATATATATATATATATATATATATATATATATATATATAATCAGCTACGTGTCACGCGCTTTTGCAGATAGCTCGCGTCCGAACACACGCAGACGCTGATCACCTCATAGTCCGGCTGGTTAGTGAAACGTTGTAGTCTCCAAAATGAGGGGTCGTTGGTTTGATTCCCAGTCCCGAACAGTGGCTCATAGATTGCAGCTTTCCGCTTTCCTTTGCTTTATTTGTCCCGTAATAATGTACAGAGCACCGGCTGACGAAAGACTGACACGAGAGACAGATCGCAAGCGTATGTTTCCAACTAACCCAGCAAATACTGATCACCGGCGATCAGTGTCATTTTGAGAGATTTCGGGTAATCCGCGGAATCCGAGGAACCGATTAGACTTGGCAAGAGACCCGGCGAAACTTCTCGATACTCTACTTACGAGAGCTCGATTGAAACCCTGAAACTCTCGCCTATAAACACATAATAATATCAATAAAAAAGAAAAGACGTTCGCGAAACGTTGCATACGCTTCCAATGCCATCGCACTTAGTCGCGGTTTGCTGACATCTCCTTTAATTGTGTGCAAGAAAGTAGCGAGCGCACCATCGGCGCCATGGCTGAGCCTCGAAAGACGTCACCGAGTGAGTTACGAGGGCATACTAGCACTTGAGCTTTGTGAATATATATTTTCTATGCATAATTTAGGTTGACGTTGGTGCCGAGCAACGAATGCGATGGGAACTTGTTGTAAGGGCGAGAGGCTCTAATAGAAAGAGCTGAACTGTTTCTCGGGAATTGCCCTGACCTGCGTGCTTTACGTACGTGTTCGGCTCGGACCCGCAAGATTACCGGTGACGCGTTTGGGAGAAGCTTGAAAGCGCGCCGACATCGCAGAGGACATCTATTTATAACATTCATGAGCCAGAACCTTCTCCTTTAGTACGACCTGCACAATGTGCCGCGAAGTCTGTCCTAAAAAAGAAATATCTACGAGACATTGGCGACCGATGACCAAACGCCCAACTCGTTATCAGTCGCACACGTAATGCAACTGTGACTGGCATTTCGTTTGTCGAAATCCGTATACTATACAGTCCAGCGAAGGCGACAGCTTCCTCCGCTCTCGGCCGCGCGCGTGTGATCGTGGACTCAGTTCGTGGACTCAGATCGTGGACGCGGCGCTCCGTGACGCCGTATATCTACTAGATGCAAGCTGTAATTGATGTGTTCCCGCCCCCTCCTATACCTCATCCATTGCAGATCCGGCAGCAGCAGCGGGACATGGAGGAGCTGCGCATCGCCAACGGCCAGCTGCAGGACCGCATGGACGCCCTGCAGAGGCAGCGCACCTCCTCTCCCCTCCTCAACGGCCTGCTCAACAGCACGGGGGGACAGCGGTCGCTCTTCAACGAGATCGAGATGTCGTCTAGCTCCTCGGCCGACGACGAGGCCGGCAGCACGGTGAGTGTGTCTCTCTCAGTTTGCACTGTGTATACTACACGTCCGCAAAGGCGTGCTTACATGTAGTACGTGTATACGACCTTACGAGCTCCGCGAAGCATGCGAGAAGAACGTGGACACTGCGGGCGCTATAGGTAGCGTCCGCGATGTCATGTATTCTGTTATTTGTGTTTGTCTTGTTTGCGCTATACAGTGCCGTCCTCAAGCATCAACAGTGTTGCCCAAGGACAAGTTATTATTGTGCGATGACACGAAGAAGGCCCTTTACGAAAGTGGTCTGCGACGTTCAGTAAACTGTCGGCGTGTTGAGGGAATAGCAAGAAAAAAAAAAGAAAAAAAAGGCAGTCTATGATCGAGTGGCTAAAAGAGAGAGCGAGAGCGAGTGAACATATTTTTTTGTCGTTTTTTTTATTTTTTTTAATAACCGCGGTCTTTTAAGTATAGGTATGCTCTGGAACCCGGATTTGATTCAGAACAGAGTGATAAAACACGGGTGTGTCGTGTCCGCGTTTCGCCTCTCCTTTCTAATGAAGAGTATAAAATTGGAGAGGAAAACGGAGTACGATTATGTCGGCAGGAGAGCGACGAATGCAGTAAGCGCATGGACTAGGCAGAATGTAAGTGAAGATGTCAGTTCAACTTGCATTTTATTTGACATGAACCGTACAATGTAATTTCAGTAACTGTTACGACTAGAACTGTCTTGTCAAAACTTTTCAGAACTGTCTTGTTGACAAGAACTGTTCTGCTACAAGAACTGTCGGCGGGATGATGATCACGACACAACACATGGCCGAAGGATAGGATAGGAGAGACCGCAAAAGTGTTAAGGTTTCACAAAGACCACCGGCAAACGATGCAGCTGCGTCTTGCAAGTTGGTACAAAATTGGCAATAATTAAATAGGGTGAACAGGTCCATGCATGTATAGCTCAGGAATTTATGGGAAAAAAAGCTATTTGTGGGAGAGAGAGAGAGAGAGAAATGGAAAAAAAAGGGGAAAGGCAGGGAGCAATTTGTGGGAGGAGAATAAGGGACCCTGCGCGTTCTCATTCTGTACGCTGCTTTTAATCATGCTGCTTCTTATACATAGCAAAATAAATGCCTCAGCACCCATTTAACTTGCGAAGTAGAGCACCTTACGTAACGCGGTATCTAAGGAACACTTTTCTTCCGCATATTGTAACATAAAAAAGAAAGAAAAATACAATGATTACGTCGCTGCGCCTTTACGTAACCGCTGCAGCGCCGGCGCGATCAGTTATCGCATCTCTAGAGCACTTTTCCCCGTCGCCCTAACATGGAAGTTGCATTGTCTCCGGCTCTGCTTCAGTGTTTACAAAAGCAAAGTCGACGGAGTAGCAGCGAGTGGTAGGGCCGTACTTGCATCATCCGACGTCGGTGTTTCCGCTGAGTTCTGAAGATTGCAGTCGAATGCTGCGGCACCGCATGCAGTATACGTCGATTGCATTAGCAGGCAACATCCCACCCTTTCCCGTGGTTGCAGCAACAATTCCCCGAATTTGCGTCGTGTGCTTGCTTTTCTTAGCCGGCGACCAGTATGGTTATACCTCGCCTCGATTGCTTAGAAGATAAGGAGTGAGAGGCAAAGACTGAAGCTTTATCCGTATAGTGCTAAATTTACTGCACGGCCTCGGTTGGTCCCACCTATGACTGATTTTAGACTTGTTTTCTTCTGATAACGTGAGATAAATATGGCGTTCCTTTCAGCTTTAAGAAAAATGCTTATCACAAAAAGTGATAATGAGTGACATCCTTGTGCCCACTTATATTATCCCAGCGGCTGTGGCCACACGATGGCGGGCCAGTTTCTCCCTGTTCCCAACTTCCACGAAACTTGCCTCCTTCTCAAACATCTCCCAGAGCAGCGTCTCCTCACTTCGTTTATTTCTCAACCGTCTACTCCGTTTCTAATCTTCCTTCTCTGCTATACTCTTCGGAATGAGAATACGTGTTCTTTCCACATCATTTAATAACCGCCTTTAATAACCCCCACTACCACATCTACCCGCAAATGTTGGACGCATTTCACCAACCGCAACAAAAAAAAAAAAGAAAAAGAAAAAAAAAAAGCAGCCACCGCATCTGAATAACATCCAAGCGGGACGCAGGAAACATCCCACGCAACATTACAATCAACAGGGTGACGTAACAAGCGCGAAAAGCCTGCGGCGAAACTTCGCGCAAGTGGTTGAGGCCGCCCGCTTGAATGGAGAAACGCCCCATGTGGCTGGACTGCTTCACAAAAAACTAATCGATACGCTGCGCGAAGAGATAATACGCGCGCGAAGGCCGTATGCAAATGAGTTCAACGCGCAGACGCTTTCGAATGCCGAGGAACGAACGGGGGGGTCCGCTCGGCCATCGATAGACCCGCCGGCACGCCCCTCGCCGTTCTGCAATAAAGCCGAGCGGAGAGTATGCACGCAACGCGGAAAGTGGAACCAGTTTGCAAACCGTTTTCTTGCCGCTCTTCTTTTATTCGGCCTTTCGATACGAACCGGTCGGCGGCAAAAGCGGAGCCGGCCGAGGGACCGATCGAGCGCGCATTTGCTCGTTCGAACAAAATGTTCGCTGGCATCCGGCGGACAGCGCCGCCCGTCCTGTGGTGCCCGACGGCATGCGATGCGGCGACGAGTCTTCGGAGCCCGGCGCGCCCTCTCCCGCCGGTGACGTCACGAGTTCGCGTGGGGTACGTAGCGCGTGTACGTCATCGTATATAGTACCATATGTCGTAACGCCTTGTTGCGCTGTTTCGTGGGCCGATGTTGTGGAGGAATTCGGTGAGTTCCGCGAGAGGCAAATTATGTGCAGGGTGTTTCAGCGAACACTTTCAGAAATGTTTACAGGTTTGCCTGTGGCAGATAGCACAATTGTAGTTCATGAACTGGCCTACTCGAAGAGGCGGACATTACTTGCACCAGAAATTGAAATGCGTAATCGACTAATTAACGGAAATTCACTAATTAAGTTTTTAAACTAATTACCATATGGCCCATATTGCAGTCTACAAATTCCAGCCGTGGAGTTCGCAAGGACGGATCCACTTGGAACGAATTCTCAGGATCAGACCATTGTCGAGATATCAGTTCCCGAACTTTGCGGAGAAATGCATTAAAATAAGTAACTGGAACGCCAGTGCATTTCTCCGCAAAGTTCGGGAATTAATATCTCGAAACTGGTGTCATCCTGAGAATTCGTTCCAAGTGGTCTTGCGAACTCCACGGCTAGAATTTGTGTGTGTGAGAGAGAGAAAAGTCATAAGGGAAAGGCAGGGAGGTTAACCAGGCTGAGCCCCGTAGGCTATCCAATGTGTGAATTGCAATATGGGCCATAAGGCAATTAGCTAGAAACTTAGTGATTTTTCGTTAGTGAGTCGATTATGCACTTCAACTTTTTGTGCAAGTAATGTCCGCGAGTAGACCAGCGCATGAAGTAGAGTTGTGCTATCAACCGCAGGTAACCTTTAAAATTTTTTTGAAAGTGTTCGCTAAAACACCCTGTATATATGCTCCATGTCTGCATGCACCAACTATAGCTCGTCCGTTATTTTTAAACGACGTTTTAGAAAACACGAATGCTTAAATCGATTTCTTCGAAATCGATTGAAACGCTGGCTGGGATTTATCTTTGGAAACTCTAGCGATTATTCACAGAATAGCCACAGTACCATTCGTACGCGTATGCCCAAGAGTCATGCCCGAGTTGAGAAAAGAAAGAAGATCGATCCGTTCTTATGGCCTTACTTCATACAGGTCTGATTTTGTCTCGTTTTATTGTTCTTTTGCTTTTCTTTATATATATATATATATAGACAAATACAGACACTTTAGCAGACCTAAAGCTTGCAAATGTTATTCCTTGGCTTTATTTTGGTCGTACGTATATATTTACCTCCGCAAAGGAGGAGTTGAAGAAGAAGTTGCAACGCGTTGAGAACGCAGTTTGAGGTCACAGCAACAACGGCTGCGTATTTACGTTGCGCGTCTTCAAACTCGTGACGCGCAAACCCACGGTGAGCTTAATTGTGAGCTTGTAATTGATTTATCCGCGTTGATGTGTCGGTATGCTTCGTGGCGCAATTCCTCTGTTTAGTGGCTTCAATTATCGCATCTCCTCCCACGCGTTCTCGCTTTTTCTTCAGCGCGCACATGATGTGGCAGCGTTGCGATTGTGCATCGGGCATCCTCGGTGTGTGTGCGTGTACGTGCAGAGTCTGTTTCCCGGACCCCATTACCATACAATAACTCGTACATGACTAACGCCGCGTGCTTATATATGAAGCTGCCAATCTCGCTCGGCGAGTGTTGCGGAACTATCTCGTTGGATTTTAGCGAGGCGGTACAAAATGTAGCACAAAAGAAGATTAGAAACAAAGCGAAGAAAAGAAGCGGAAACTTATTCTGGCCAACTTATTCTTTCACCGCTATTGATCGCGCTCATACTATATAGTCATCGGTGATATACGCGCGTTGCTTTGCGGAGTGACTATATACGCTCGGCATACAGGTTCGTGTTGGCGCAGCCGCAGTGATGACGGAAAATAGTGTGACGTCAATTCCTTCGTAATGGCAAGCGATAACAGATATTAGAACAGCGCTGCAAGCTGCTGGTGCGCTATAGTTAATTCGTTTCTGTGCGGGCCCGCGAGGCAGGCTGCGGAACTGATGCGCGCGCCACCTCTGATTTGTGTGCGTGATTCAGTAGGCCGCTATATCTTGATTCACTATAGTCCGTTAATCGGTCACGATTAAGTCGGCATGAACGTTACGCCATTCCCTTCATCTGTTTGCGATAACATGTTGCTATATTATTATTATTATTATTATTATTATTATTATTATTATTATTATTATTATTATTATTATTATTATTATTATTATTAGTAGTAGTAGTAGTAGTAGTAGTAGTATTACTATTATTGATGTTATTAGTTTTGCTTGTACGTATTTAAAGAGACTCGAGCAGCAGGCCAGGACACGACAAACAGTCACCAGAAGACCCGTACGCCATTCTGCTCTTGATAGACGCGTAAGGACACACGAAGCATGCCACATATGTGTTTAAACTCAGAGCAGACAGACAGTTCTGTGCTTCTCGCATTAGAAAGCGCGAACAAAATTGCGGCACTATTTCCAGCAGCGGCACCACGCATGCGCTTCAGTACCGAAGCTTTTCCTTCATGTAGTCCAGATAAAGTAGTCCGCGGATAAAATTAATCCTCGCTGACCATGAACCTGTCCCTGCTGAGGTAGCACGCGCAAAAGCTGGCAGCTGGCCGGGATGATAGCGATAATTAACGGCAGAGAGGTAGCGTTCTGCTTTAAAACCGTAGTAATACCGCTGTATCTATTTCTACGCGAACGAACACCTCAGAAACTTCTGCCAACGGCAGTTATACAGAGTGCGTCAGGGGGATACAAAAACGGGAGTTATACAAGTGAGCGAGTAAGAAGGAAGTTAAGCTTACACGCTCCTCGCGAACCTGTGTTTTAAATGATGGATATTGCTCAGAGTGAATAGCGCCAGTTGAGAGTTACATCCGCGCTGCCTGATTTGCATAATTGCCGACCGGAATCGCCGACCACGCGCGATGCACGCTCCAGCTCTCTCGCGCTCTGATCGCGCGCGCGCGCGCGCGCGCGCGCCTCATCCTGACGCCAGCTTATTTAAAGCTGCTCGAGACCTCGTGACCTCGACAGCGGTCTCGGCGTCTTAATGCGCACCTCACGGGAGCGAGTCGGACGTTCCCTGCAATTTGCGAATGAGCCCTTTTCTTCGGAGACTGCAGCGCGCCAGCAGTGATCACCAAGAACAGTGTGGGCGTGAAATTCCTTCGCTATAGGGAGTTATATGCACAAAGACGGCACTCATTCGAGATCTCGTTGCGCGTTTAGAGAAACGCTCGTTGATTGCGGAGATAGATGAACGCGCAGCGGTGAGGACGTACGAAAACTATAAACGCCCCGTTTCAGAGTAATGTCGCGATGGAGATGAACCCATGCAGCCGACGTCAGCCCGTCGGTGGTGCGAGAGCACGTGGCCCCGACGCCAGGAGTCCCTCCGCTTCAGAACTGTCGTATGTTCAGTCTCGAACGCCGGAGTACGCCTTCACTCCAGCGTCACATTACTCTGAAGAGCAGTACTATAGGCAGTAAGCAGACTATAAGCAGTACTATAGGTGGGTACAACTTTAGAAGGCAGCGGCACTTGCCCCTCAAAGGCGGATGCACACGAGCCTCCATCAGTGGGCGGTCACTCTAAATTGACGTCATGAGCCGGACGTCCGGTGACCGCGCCGACGGAGAACATGGCAGCCCTGCGCTTCGAGCTGGGCCGAGTCGCGTCAGCAGGACTATTTTTTTTTTAGTCGCGGAGGCAATGGGCTGCTGCACTTCGGTCATCTGGGCGGGGTCTCTCCTGTCTTCTTAATTTGTACCCGACATATATATATATAATATGTAGTCGGGTGATCATTTTTAAGCTTTACGGAATTTATGGATATAGCCTGTTGTAGGTAACATAACTCTAGTCCTGGCGGTGGATTATTCAGAGAGGTGGACGTTACTTCCACGAGAAATCTAAACACTTGTTCAACTAATTAACAAATATTGAGTAAGTATCTTCTGGGTTAATTACCTTAAGGCACAGATTGCAATTTACAAATTGCAGCCCGTGAGTTTGCAAGGCGATAAACTTGGAATTAATTTCCACGATGACAATAGTTTGGAGACATGTGCCATCAAACTCGCCGTAAAATTGCACTGGTGTACCACTTACCTTTTCTTGGTTTTTTTCTTTCTTTTTTTTTTTTTTAGCAGCGGAGCTGTTAAGTCGGCCGTAAGTTCGTGACGCATAAGCAGAAAATGTGGACCGATCCTGGCGGTTGTGCAGAAAGGGTCCGAGCGTAATGACACATATTCCTGTGCACTAGCGAAGCTGAGCCTGGCTAAGCATGGTTGGGACTACTTAAGCTTTCTCGGTCATCGATCGCCAATCAATAGCTAATCGATAGTTGATCAATAATGAATGAATTCCGGTAAATGCTGGGGATGACTTGGTTGTGCTTAGTCTAGCCCAAATACGCGTGGCCAATACCTTGCGATAGCCAATCTATAGTCAATAAATAGCTAATCGATAATTGATCAATAATAAATAAATACCGGAAAATGCTGGGGATGACTTGGTAGTGCTTAGCCTAGCCCAAAAGCCAGGACTAGCTAGGTGCCCATAAGCTACGCTGTCTCTTTAGGATTGCGCCTCCAGTGCAAGCTACGCGATTTTTTTTTTTTTTTTAACAAAACGCTC
This sequence comes from Dermacentor silvarum, assembly GCF_013339745.2. Classification (NCBI taxonomy): domain Eukaryota; kingdom Metazoa; phylum Arthropoda; class Arachnida; order Ixodida; family Ixodidae; genus Dermacentor; species Dermacentor silvarum. Next base: position 234,777,751 of record NC_051156.1, read on the forward strand.
TTTTATGCATTGAAGCACGAAAGTAACTGGAACGCCCATGTATTTCGTCCCTGCACAGTTTAGGAAATATCTCGCAACTGATGTTAATCCGTGTAAATTTTTTTTGTCTAAATACAAATTTTATGGGAGCACTCCGCCATTTAAAGGTCACGGTGATTGCGTATAAGCCCCGCCAAATGCGCCGGTCAACGCGTACGGTTGTTTCCCGTACAATTGCTCTAATCTACATTTAACAAAAGTTGATAAGCTCGACGAACACGTTTATACCTACACGTTTGCGACATACTTTATGCATGGGTGCTATATCCATTTTGTTTGTCCCCTATAGACACGCATTCTCATATATGGTATACTTTGCTTCGGCACATAACTTTATCTTTCTTATTTTTTCAGTTGCGACTTTTTGTGCGAAACCATGTTCGCTGTCCTGAAAGTTTGCCCATCACTAAGCTGTTACCGTTGTGGCTTGTACTGCCTATGCCTTTATTTTTTTATTATTATTATTATTTTTTTTTTGCGGCGTAGAAACGCAAGTGCAAGCTTTACGCTGTCTCGACTGCGCTTATAATTCTGTACTGGCGTATTGCCCCATCAGCAGGAGCATGCACAGTCGCCAACGTATAGCTCCGGTCAAGGAGGTTCTCGAAAACTGACCTATCTTAGATGCTTGTCTCTCGCTGCCTTTGCGGCTGCATGCGAGTACCTACCTGCTCACGTGTTGCTCACAGATACCCGTATACTCATGCAGGGCCGCCGCAGCCGACAGCCCTCGCAGCTGGGCTCTTCGTCGGCGGGCTTTCCGGGGGACTTCGACGAGATCGAGTGCGACGACTGCGACCTGGCCACCGATGAGGACAAGGTCTGCTGTTTCCCACCCCTATTCGTGCGTTGTTACACACAGCCTGCACTGCGCGCTATGTACGTGGATCATTTTCAGGTTCCCGCGCTTTCCGCGCGTTTCTTCAGTATAAAGCCCTGTAAACTGAAGCGTGCCGCATGGACGCTGCGTGTATTATGTTATACGCGCTGAACTGCGCTATTAAATAATTTACAGCCTTAAAAGCAAAAGCAAAAGTGCAGATTTGTCTATAACTCGCACACTAACACATTTTTTCGCCTTGAGGGGTGTGAATTATATTTTACAGCGTTATGCGGATTCCGTCTGTATAGGCGTTCGTCTGTATAGGCGCTCTTTGCCATATTTGCACATTATCTGAGCGAGGGCGTCTGCCTCATTATTATTATTTTTTTTTACAGCGAAACTGTATACCTCTACTAGCCAAGGAAATTTTCGTGTCGGCGTAAGCAAAAGACGCCTGGCTAAAAATTTAATACAAACAGCATATCTCCTTTGAAATCAGGCATACAGCATACAGCTCAGCACTTGTTTTCAAAAGAAAAACCACAATACAAGCATCAAAACCACATGATGGATGATAAGGCGCGTGGGAACAATTGGAACACCCTCCGACGCGTTCCGGTAAAGATTAGGTTTGCGGCTGCTTCGAAAGGGGTTGACGTCATTCAAAACCCTCTTGAAACCAGTGTCTCTGGTTTCACTCTTTGTAGAGCCACGTGTGTGAATTCAAGTGACGTCACAATGGATAGTCGTAGTGGGTGTCGTTTACAGCGTTCCTTCGCCCGCGTGTGTTTCCCGGTAAAGATTACGGTTGCGTAAGCTACTCCAAGTGGAAAAGTGCCCAACAGCATAGAAATCACGCAGTGAAGCCACCACGGTCTAGTAACTTATTCAGTTCATTCCAGGCTACCATGGGTAGACCACGGAAAGTGAAGACGCCAGAAGAACAGCGTGAATATAATGTCGTTGTGAAGTAGTAAAGGGTGTGGTTAAGTATATTCACTTGTCTCTAGTTTCGCTCTTTGTAGAGCTACGTGTGTGAATTCAGGTGACGTCACAATGGGTAATCGTTGTGGGTGTCGTTTACAGCTTCGCTGTCCAACCACCTTCACAGCGTGGATTGAAGGCACAGTTTTAAATGCGAAGCATTTCTTGGCGAACATTTGCTACTTTTACACTATCTATCTATCTATCTATCTATCTATCTATCTATCTATCTATCTATCTATCTATCTATCTATCTATCTATCTATCTATCTATATATATATATATATATATATATATATATATATATCTAGCCGCCTACGACTTTGTGCTCTCATGGTCGTTTCGTTAACTTGGTATGTACCAAAATTGGCATACTATGACAAGAGTATATGACGAACACAAGTGATATATTATGACATGAATGTCATGACATGCGTGTCATGTAGGTCATGAAACAGCCGCCTACGTCTTGGTGCTCTCATGGTCGTTTCGTTAACTTAGTAGGTACCAAAATTAGCATAGTATAATAGGAGTGTATGACGAACATAATAGATCGTGACATAAATCTCATGACATGCTTGTTATGTAGGTCATGACAATGACCCAGCGAAATAGTTTATCACTCAAAAACCACTGAAATGGGTTCGGACGTGGGTACTAAGTGACGGAAACACTAAAGGATGATGGTAAAGTCATAGTCATGACCATGACTGAGCGAAAATGAAAATGACTCAGCAAATAAATATTAACACTCAAAAACCACTGAAATGGGTTTGGATGTGGGTACTAAGTGAAGGAAACACTACAGGATGCTGGTAGAAGTCATAGTCATGAGCATGACTCAGCAAAAATGACAATGACTCAGCAAAAAAATTAACTAAATATCACTGGAATGGGTTCGGACGTCGGTACTAAGTGAAGGAAACGCTAAAGGATGGTGGTAGAAGTCATAGTCATGAGCATGGATTTCACCTTAAGGTCTCTTATGTGTAGCTAAAGGGACTCCTGAGGACTCATGACATGAATGTCATGACATGCGTGTCATGTAGGTCATGAAAGAGCCGCCTACGTCTTGGTGCTCTCATGGTCGTTTCGTTAACTTGGTAGGCTCCCCGCACACTGCTTCGCATAACATAGATTCCCACAGGGCGTGGGATCTGCCGGCTTTTTTTTTTTTTTCAAGGCAGTTTAGATGAGAAATCTTGCAAATAAGTGGTTGTCGGATTTTATTTGCTAACAGAAACTGGGCCCACGCGATCCATAGTGTGAAGTATAATGTATTGAAGTATAATGTATCTACCATTCGAGCTGACCACAACGAATCGCATTTATGAACGTGTGACTCCGTTTGCCGATCTGAGTCACTCAATTAAATCTTGAAGCCTGAAGTATCGAAGAGTGCGCTCTGAACAAGAACACACGTGTTTAAAATAAGTATAATAGAAACCTTTCTTTTTTCTCCTTAAAGTTCAGTCCTCAGTGCGCGGGAAGTCCTTCGACTTTGCTGTAAGTGGTCACACATTGAAGTTCTCAATTGATGCTCAAGAGCAAGTGGTTATCAATAGCACTGCCTTAAGCAATGTAGTAAGTACCACTAGTGGTCATAAATTCGCGGCATGGTCATGTAAACTATACGAATCCTTGCGCCGGAACGTGCTTTTGACGCCGACAAGCGCGACTGCGCATGCTCATATAGGACACTATACTATCGCTGACGCGCGAGCGGCCTCAGCACGAACGCACGCGCTGTTGAAGGTACACGCCGAAAGACACAGCACTCCGCGTCTGCTGCGTAAAACTCTATGTAAATCGCATTACGAATGTATCAGTGCTTGCGCACGCAGCCGTCGCCGCTGCCTTCTCGGACCGATACTTCGAAGAGGCCTCTTGCATGGGCCACAGCGCCGCATCAATAGAGAGCGCGCACAGCAACAAGAACGCGGTTTCTCTCTTTCTGAATAAACAATGACGATTTGCACAGACAAGAAAAGAACTGTTTCTCTGGAGTCGCACGCGGAAAGAAAGAGAAAACGTGGATCGCGCGGCAAACCGCGCCGCCGACCGAATTGGTCGCTTCTCCCCCTTCAAAAAAATGCAGTCGGTATGATGAATAAAAGACGCGCCCTGCGGTTTCACCGCAAGCTCGAAACATCGCGCTGCTTCCGCACAAACCGACCAATTTCTCGGAAAAGGAAGCAACGGTTCGGAGTACACGTAGCGATCCAGAACGGACGATATCGTGGATATAGCTCCACGCTCGCGCGCGTGCTCGGCTCCTCAAGTGCATCGCGCCCGTGAGAGCCGTTCAGTCACGTCCGCGCGGGACACGCCGGCCTGTAACGCTGCGGACGATGGTAGAAAGCATTCGTTTCGCAGCGTTCTGGGAGCCGTATTATAGGATTGGGGGAGGGTGTGGCCACTATATAGGAAGAGTTCGGCGCCTTTGGTCTTTGGCAGTCCAGGGGGGGAGGGGGGGGGGGGTTGGTCGGTATAAGGGCGTCTGTGCACGACACGAAAGCTTGCGTCTATACACGTGCCGCCAGTTGTGCCTGTTCTCTCTTCGCAGAGCCAAGAGACACCTTTGTTTCCGCGACAGTTATATGGTACGAAGTCGCGCCGCGCGAAAACTTGCCCACGCACTGCGGGGTGCAGGAGGCCGCGGGCAGGCGGGGTCCTGTAGGGTTCGACGGCCTATAGCCATCCTATTTTTCGAAGAATGCGAAACGGGAAGGCATCACGCCTATACAACCGAGAGGGTTTGTATGGTGTTCCATACTAAACTGGTGCCCGAGTGCTCGGTTTCCGTACCCGTCTGGAAACCGCATTATTTTTAGTGCCGCCAAACGTCGTACGTTATTTTCGCGAGCTGCTTATCTACGTGTATAGATCCGGCGATGGTATTGGGAATTTGCGCGTTTATGCCCTTTATTGATCGCGTAATGATTGTGCGGTTTCCTTTGAGAATTTGTCAGCTTTTTTTCTAGAGCGCACGAATGCGCGTGAACCGAAGGAGCTTTCAAAAATAACGACGCATTTGAAAAGGTGTCATGCAACTTCACAAACGCGTGTTCAGCTGTCTAAGGGCTTAGTCACCTGAAGACGCGTTCACCGCGGTTAAATGACTATTTGACCGTTAATAAATCTTTATCGTTTGCGTAGTGCGCAGCGAAAAGAAATATGATAGGTGCTTGGACATATTTCCTGGGAAAAAAGGGGGAAGTAAACGTGCCTTTTCCGAACTTTAATTTACCGAAAGCGCTCGAGATGGCATCTTATTAACGCCCTTGTTTTTTCGCTGCGTCACAGCAACTTATTCTCTAAACCGCTAGCGTGGTATACACGGCCGACTAGCAACTGACATCTTTATTTTGTCTATTACCATAGGGTGTGCGCCACAGGAATCGTTCTGTGCCTCTTTTTGACGAGTCACAAAAAGAAAGACAGTCACTACGCACTTACTGCCATAGAATATTCATCTTCCCTCCTATAAGAAACTGCCTATTTAGGTTACCGAGAGGTGAAATTACCAACAACCACGAAAGCGAAAATAATCACCAAGAGCCACCGCAACCACGCACTTCCTCGCATTCGGAACGAACAGCAGCACCGAAACAAAACAAAGAGAGAAGAGGAAGAAGAAGAGAGGAGAGAGAGAGAGAGAGAAAGAAACAGGCCAGCGCCACGAGTGTCCATCTGATAACGAAGCACGCGGCTGACGCACGAAAGCGAGAACAAATGGAGCGTTGCCACGCACCGGGTGGGGATTCGGAGGAACTCAAAGGATGGAGGGGAGCTGGACTTGCAGGCGCTATACCGCCAACAGCAGCAGCAGCAGCCTCCGTGCACGCTTCAATGCATCCTCGGAGGAGGAGGAGGAAGCAATAATGGGCCATACAGAGAGACGCGGTCCTTTGGTTTCTTCGGCGAGACTTTCGAAAGGAAAGGACTGCAGAGAGAGAAAGAGCTGTGTGTGGGGCTAAACTGGACGACTTTCGCTTTCCGTCCGTGCAGCCTTTATGCGTTCCTCCGCGCCCGGATTTGTAGGTGCACACGCGGTCCGGTGGTGCACCGTGGCAACTATAGGCGAGGTATGCGGCGGCCGTTTAAAGTCGTGAGGAAACAAATGAAAGAGGGGGGGGGGGGGGGGGGGGAGCGTTCGGTTGTGGTATTTAGTGTCGTCACTCCCTATAAGCTCCTTCCGAAGTAGGAGAGGGCGTGCCCCTGCGGCTTTTTTCTTGAGATTGCCCCGAAGGCGTACGCGTACACTGCGCCGTGCGTTTGCCGTTCGTTCCTGGGTCGTGCGCCGTTTCACGGCGTGGTACTTGTTTTTACTGGTCCCGCGTGCGTGCCCCGTGCGTCCTCGGAACACAATGTAAGGCAGGGCACCAGCAGCCCCGAGGAAATCCGCGAGCGTCTTTTATCTGTCTCTGTGCGTATATAGCGTGACTGCGAGTGCTGCTGCTGCTACTACGTGACGCTCTCCCTTAAGCTTTAATTGTGCCCGTTTCCTGGCCAGGCTCCGGGTGCGGGTTCTCAAAGCTCGTACGCGCGATTTTTTTTTTTTTTTTTGGCCCGGAAGCGGTTCCCCGGGCGTAGCTTCCGGCGGCCGTTTCGTTGATCACGAGGGGAAGATGCATTGTCGGGGGGCTGACCGGTATTACCATGTGCTACGTGTACGGCGCATGCACTTCTTAGTGGAGCGCATTTCGTGAGTCTGGGAAGGGAGTTAGGTACTATATCTGCGGAAGGAATCGAACGTGCAGCGGTCTGAATACCCCTTTGGAGAAGTGGGGTGGCTGCAGTATAGAGTTTTTTTTTTTTTCTTGACCCGACGCGTACCAAATGAGCCGTAGCAAGGTTTGCCCTCGAAACGCGCCTTCTCTTATGCCAGATCATGCCACTTAACGTGGTACATTAGTATCGGTATGTCGGCAGTTTAGTGGTTGGTATGATCGCCATGTGCCATCAGTGATGCAACGATCTGCGCGTCCGCTAGCGTGCTTCCAATGCTTGCGCGGGTTTCTTGTGATCCTGCGTCCGAGATATGGCGGCAGTTATCTCATGGGAACGTTAGGACAGGTCACGTTATGGTGCGTGTGGTGTCCGCTGGCAATATTATGGACGCACCAATGTCTGCCGTATCTTGGTTGCTCGGAAAATGACACTGAAGGAGACAATAAAAAAAAAAAAGAAAACTGAGAAAAAGACGGGTCAGAATGGTACTGTGCACTAAGACAACAAAACCAGAGGTTTCCTCACACCTCATGTAAGCCGTTGCATGATTACACATAGTATGTGTTAAGCTGTAAAGTAAAGCGGAGTACGTGATTCAGCTGCAATGCACTAAACTTTTGTAAACACCAACATAGAGAGAGAGATAGAATAAAGAGGAGGACCAATTGTTGTGCTCCTGCAGTCCCAAAGAATTGTTTCAGGAACGAAACCAAACAATAACGCAACTATGCGTTGTGCGCTAAATAACGTTCTACAAGTTTTCTTCGCTGAACTTGCAAAAGCTCGAAGAGTATATCTTGCAGTCACGCTTATCATGCATGTCAGCACTCTAGTCTTCTTTAGAAAAGCACGCGGTATAGCCGAAGTGTCCTATGCATGGTATTGGGTCATCCGTTCTTAACTTCTAGCTGGCTGTCGTGATTACGCCGCTTCTAAACCCCTAAATCGGGAGCTTCTAATGAGGCCGGCTGTACAAGCCCGCGTGGATCTATCCATTCAGCTGTGCGAATAACAAGCTAATTTTTGTTTTTTCTTATTCGATGGACTTGACGCAAGACACATAATGCGTTAAATGCTTACTGTCCTCCTGTTAGCACTGCCAAACCTCTTGTCCCGTTCACGCGTTTAGTTTTCCAAGTTATAAGAGATACATTGAGAGAAAATGACGATATAAAAGAACCTCATTTCGCTATAGATGCCCATTCAGTTTTTAACTAGCCTGGTTTTTCTCTTGGGCAGCACGTGGCTTGAAAATAATTCTGGGCATTCCCATCGCACATAAAGAACTTTGAAGCGCAACTGAAGCCTCAGTTGCATGGCATTAAAGGCACAATGATCAAAACTAATCGAAAGCCTTCCACTATACAACGACCACCACAGCGACTGGAGAGTGAAGCTTTGAAGTGCGCATGCGTTAACCTCGAACCTTTTCGTCGTCTGGAAGCAAAATATAGTCTGATGAGAATTATGATGATCGCGAATCCCGAACTCACTAGGGCGAAAGCCTTACATGTCTCATTAGTCAGTCGACCTTGAGCGAAACCGCGTCGGCGACACGAAAGGTACAAAAATGCTACGAACCCTCGACAGCTAACTAGGATAGGGTAAGATGAGTAAGCGATTTAAGAGGATGATTAAGCGAATAAAGAGGGGTGACTAAGCGAAGTACCTAAGCGAATTAAGGGGGATTACTAAGCGAATTAAGAGGACGAGAAGTGACTTAAGAAGATGAGTAAACGAATTAAGAGGGATGTGTACGTCAGGTGTCCGTCTTCAATGCATCGACACTTAGGCTTTCGCCTTCAAGTCGTCTTAGGGATAACATAAGAGACCGTGCGAATTTTTTGTGAGGCTTTTCAGTGCACTGCATATATACTAAGCGTCCCAGTTTTAATACCGTTCCTTTCTTTTCTTGACCCGTCTGTGGTGCAGCAGCTTCGGCAGGAGCTGGCGCAGGCCGTGCAGGAGCTGCAGCGGCTCGCGTCCGAGCTCCGGCGGCAGAGGGAGAGCAGCTCGGTCAACTCGGACAGCGGAGTGCCCCCGTCGCCACAGGAGCTCGACCCGAGCGAAGTGAGCGCCCACATGCTGCAGGCGGTGGTGGCCGACCTCAGGGCGCTGCTGCACGACATGCTGGCCGGCGGAGCGGTAAGCACGCATGCATGTGTCGGGGGCCTATCGGACCTGTGATTAAGGTTGGATATTATAATTACGATTTTTTGTACCCTATAAGGAGTGTATATATGCATAACCTTTTCTTTTTCTTTACCTAAAGACGTTTCTAAAAGGTTTAATGCACAAAAAAACGCATTCTCAGTCGATCACTTTTCCGACGGGGATACTTTTCATTAACACCCAGCTCAACGCCTCACTATAGAGCGACGGTCGTCGTGTTGTAAATGGACTCGACAAGTATAGGCGACGTCAAAATAGACCTTAACACGGGTGTCCCGTTCCTTAATTGGGCGTCATCCACTTCCGCTGGCTTAGGCATTCAACCCGCATTGAAAGTCGATACGCCCGCGAAGAGGGATCGACCGAGAATAGAGTCTTGAGCATATAACCTGACTTGGTGCTTTCCTTAATTGCGCTGTGTCATTCAGTTGTTGACATTGTGCACTTCTTTAGCGTCACGGAATAGACGCCATTGTGTTGCCCCACGACTTGCCTGATGCGCTTTCGATGCGTATGCCATCGAGCGCAGGCCGTGTGCCAGGCGTGCCAGGCAGCGGCCGAGCGCGCCCGCGAGGAGGCCGAGCTTCGGCGCGAGCTGGCGGACAAGAGCGACGAGCTGCGCCGTCGCAGCGCCGACCTGGCCGAGGCCCAGCGGCAGCTGGCGCTTCGCGACACCGAGCTGCGGGCGCTGCACGAGGAGCGGGACAGGCTGCGCGACGACGTGGGCAGCAGCCGCATGGCCAAGGACGAGATCGTCAAGATGGCGTGGAACACGCGGGACCAGGCCGTCGCCAGGTATGCGCGGCCGAGCCGTGTGTGTGTGTGTGTGTCCACATTGACCGGCACACATATACGAGGTGTTTGAAAAAGGTCGCAGTTTCGGCCGAAAGGCGAAGCATTTGATTGCGATGACAAATTGTTAAGACAGCTGTACGATCGGTCGTTTTATCAGCTGCATAAACTGCTGTAAACGTTCGCTTACTAACTGAATTAACGAACACGTTGTCATGCGCGTACAGACAAACACGGACACATCTCACTCGATGACAGCGGAATACTCGCTTCCAGAACGATGGCGGGATGAATAAAGAGAGGCAGCAGCGGCGAGCGAATTCCCCTTCGTGCTGCCTCTCGCGTCGACGCGAACTAGGCGCGCGAAAACGCAGCGCGCACGAAGCCATCAGCTACCTCCGGTCGGCTAGCCTTCGGACTCAGCGCGGATTGCCTCCAAGATAGGACGCGCGCGGACGCGCTCAGCTGCCACAGCTCGAATAGAAGAGGAGATGCGCCCACTAGCCTGCCCCCTTCCCCCCCTCCCCTTCCTAGCACGCGCACATCTCTCCGCCTTTCTCCTTTGTGAGCGCGAGAAGACACCGCCGCATTCAAGCCACCATCCTTCTCGGCTCACCTTCGCAAGCATTCGCTCACAACTACAGCCTACGGCGCACGGCCGCTATGTTGTCGCACTTGGACTTTATACGGAACATTACGGCGATGACGATGGCATAAATTCGCCCGGAGTGTCCATATAATTGTTATCGCAATAAAAAAAATGTCACAGTTTCGCCCTAAGGGCGAAGCAATGAATGCGATAGCAACACAGCAATGTCATACGAAGTAAGGTGAGCGGCTTTGGTAGCAGTATGAATTGTAGTAAACATGAGCTGATTAAGTAAGCAGGTGTGCTGCGGCGTAAGTAGACCGACATGAAGAGAGACTCGATGATCACGAGAAGGCGCGTGTGAAACGGTGGTGTTGATGATAAGCGCTTCCCGTGAGCAGCGCGTGCGAAGGGACACACCTGTAGCGCTGCACTGCCGATCCGGGCAGCATTGCATGTGTAGCGTGCGTTAGAAAATGTGGCCCGACTATTACTAACTGAATGAACAAGCGTGGCGTGAGCGCGCACAAGCAAACATGAATAGATCACACTGAATGACTGCAGACAACGACTGTCAAAACGCTGGCAGCAAGCGCATACGCCGCAGCGGGCGAAGGTACGTGCGGTCTATCGCTTCAACGGAAACTGAGCGGCGAATGCACAGCGCATAAAGGTCAGAGCCGTGTGGAGATAAGAGACGGTGCGGGCGAGCGACGAGCGCGGTTGTTGGCAGAGTAGAAGTGCGCCCCCGCTCCCTCCGGCGCTGGCTTCCCGCTTCCTTGCTTGCGCGTGGGAGATTGAGTGCGTTCGCTCTCCGTGATAGCGCGCGTCCCCGCACGCTTCCGCTCGGGCATACGGCGCGCGGCGAAGATTTTATCTATACGGAACCTCACGGCGACGGCGATGGCGACGGCAGAAATCCGGTTGAAGTGTCCATATAATTGCTATCGCAATAATAAATGGCGTTGGAAATTAAAACCTAGGGAAGGTGCGTTATTGTCAAACCGCGACCTCACTCGCTTATGCATGCTCACCCGACGGTCAGGCGAGAGCACTCGCGTCACTCGTTGGGCGTCTGTTAAGGGGGTGATATTTTCGGTTTTCTGGATTAAATTTGCCGGAATTCATGACGGTGCAGAAAATGGCAGCGTCAATGTTTTGCGTATGAAATCGGGTGTAAACTCCTCGGATGGCCGGCTACAAACCTTGAATTAGGATCAACCGTCTAACTGTCAGTATATATATATATATATATATATATATATATATATATATAAAGAAACAGGGGTGGAATTTATCTAATCTGATTTTACAGTTATTTGTTTCACAATTACCTTGAGTCTTCCGAAAATATATGCCTCTATGGTAAAAGTAATTCTGAGCAAATCGATTAATTATCGAATCGTCCCTATATGTTTGAGGAACTTCGAACGCATTTCCTGAAACACACTCCGCTTCAACCAACTCGCCCAGTAACATGTTCTACTCAACTCCGTACACAGACGGCTCGAGGTTATTTCTGGTCTTCTTCAAGATCACCACTCAAGCCTGCGCAGGTTATCGAAATCAACTCCTAAAAATCCCAACACTACATTCACAGAAGGAACTCGTAGCAAATATTCGATTGTGTTTAATGCATGTCTTGAATGTGTTACAGTAAACACCGCAGCCACGGTTTCCGTATACCTGTAGGTCTTAGTCGTAGATGTACTGTATTTCTTAAATCTGATTTCTTTATTCTTCAAAAATACTAGACGTTTACGCTGGTACATTTGACATCCTTTCTTTTATTGCGATAGCAATTATATGGACATTTCAACCGGATTTCTGCCGTCGGCGTCGCCGTCGCCGTGCCGTCGTCGTCGCCGTCGCCGTGAGGTTCCCTATAGATAAAATGTCACAGTTTCGCCCTAAGGGCGAAGCAATGAATGCGATAGCAACACAGCAATGTCATACGAAGTAAGGTGAGCGGCTTTGGTAGCAATATGAATTGTAGTAAACATGAGCTGATTAAGTAAGCAGGTGTGCTGCGGCGTAAGTAGACCGACATGAAGAGAGACTCGATGACCACGAGAAGGCGCGTGTGAAACGGTGGTGTTGATGAGAAGCGCTTCCCGTGGGCAGCGCGTGCGAAGGGACACACCTGTAGTGCTGCACTGCCGATCCGGGCAGCATTGCATGTGTAGCGTGCATTGGAAAATGTGGCCCGACTATTACTAACTGAATGAACAAGCGTGGTGTGAGCGCGCACAAACAAACATGAATAGATCACACTGAATGACTGCAGACAACGACTGTCAAAACGCTGGCAGCGAGCCCATACGCCGCAGCGGGCGAAGGTACGTGCGGTCTATCGCTTCAACGGAAACTGAGCGGCGAATGCACGGCGCATAAAGGTCAGAGCCGTGTGAAGATAAGAGACGAGCGCGGTTGTTGGCAGAGTATAAGTGCGCCCCCCCCCGCCCCCGCGCTCCCTCCGGCGCTGGCTTCCCGCTTCCTTGCTTGCGCGCGGGTGATTGAGTGCGTTCGCTCTCCGTGATAGCGCGCGTCCCCGTACGCTTCCGCTCGGGCATACGGCGCGCGGCGAAGATTTTATCTATAGGGAACCTTACGGTGACGGCGACGGCAGAAATCCGGTAGAAGTGTCCATATAATTGCTATCGCAATAAAATCTTCGCCGCGCGCCATATGCCCGAGCGGAAGCGTGCGGGGACGCGCGCTATCACGGAGAGCCAACGCACTCGGCCTGGTCGCGCACTTCTCTCTACCCTTAAACTCTCCCCTCTTACCCCTCTTCCCACCTCACTGCCCATCCTTTCCCACGTCTACTCCCTGCTAACCGTTAATCCACTCCCTAAGAATATGCACCCTGAACACCACCCGTCCCGTAGAGCAGCGCGAGCCTCCGCGCAATGGCGTCAGTACGAACGGCAACCCGCCGTGGCTTACGTGGATGCCGCCCCGTACCGCCACTACCCAGCCCATGCCCTTGCAGTCACTGACAACTCTTTTCGACCCACTCTTACTGCCTCAGTATACACTTCGACCTCGGTCGAGGACGAAGAGGCAGCTATTGCCCTTGCCATCACGCAAACCTCCGCGGAATACATTTTCAGTGATTCCAAGCCTGCAGTCTACAACTACGCGGTTGGACGGGTGGCATCCCCGGCCTCCGGTATCTTGCGTTCCGACACTGTTCCCTCTCGCCCAATCCAAATCATCTGGGTGCCCGCTCGCGCGGCCCATCCTGGCAACGAGGCGGCCAATTCCATCGCTCGCTATTCGACTGACCGAGCAAGCCCGCCCCCGCCTGGAATGGATACGCGCGACGCGCTCCTCACGTACCACGATATCACCTTGCACTACCGCCTATCTCGTCTCACCTTCCCCCCACCGCACAAATCCCTTTCCCAGCACCACCAACACTTGTGGCGCCACCTTCAGGCCCACACCTTTCTTACTCCTGCACGTCTTGCCCTCTTCCACCCCGGGACGTACTCGCCGGCCTGCCGCTTATGTGACAGCTCCCGCGCCGATTACGATCACATCTTATTCTCCTGCCCGGCACACTTGCCCCCTGCCTCTTGGCACCTAACCAGTCCGCAGCAGTGGGAGGCTGCTTTGTCCAGCACCGAGCCGGATCTCCAACTCCGGCTGGTGACCTGGGCAGAGGACGTCGCGACTAGGCACGGCCTGGACGCCACAACCGGCAGCCTGAAGGCCGCCCACAACGCTGCTTTTTAATTTTCATTACTTCGGGCCTTCTCAATAAAAGTTTTCCACCACCACCACCAACGCACTCAATCTCCCACGCGCAAGCAAGGAAGCGGGAAGCCAGCGCCGGAGGGAGCGGGGGGGGGGGGGGAGCGCACTTCTACTCTGCCAACAACCGCGCTCGTCGCTCGCTCGCACCGTCGCTTATCTCCACACGGCTCTGACCTTTATGCGCCGTGCATTCGCCGCTCAGTTTCCGTTGAAGCGATAGACCGCACGTACCTTCGCCCGCTGCTGCGGCGTATGCGCTTGCTGCCAGCGTTTTGACAGTCGTTGTCTGCAGTCATTCAGTGTGATCTATTCATGTTTGTTTGTGCGCGCTCACACCACGCTTGTTCAATCAGTTAGTAATAGTCGGGCCACATTTTCCAACGCACGCTACACATGCAATGCTGCCCGGGTCGGCAGTGCAGCGCTACAGGTGTGTCCCTTCGCACGCGCTGCCCACGGGAAGCGCTTCTCATCAACACCACCGTTTCACACGCGCCTTCTCGTGGTCATCGAGTCTCTCTTCATGTCGGTCTACTTACGCCGCAGCACACCTGCTTACTTAATCAGCTCATGTTTACTACAATTCATATTGCTACCAAAGCCGCTCACCTTACTTCGTATGACATTGCCGTGTTGCTATCGCATTCATTGCTTCGCCCTTAGGGCGAAACTGTGACATTTTTTTGAGAAGGCTACGCCTGTTGTGCTGTGGTGGTGCTCGTCGAGGCATATCTTTTCGCTTTTATTTTTATTGCGATAGCAATTATATGGACACTTCAACCGGATTTCTGCCGTCGCGTCGCCGTCGTCGTCGCCGCCGCCGTGAGGTTCCCTATAGATAAAGTCTTCGCCGCGCGCCGTATGCCCGAGCGGAAGCGTGCGGGGACGGCGCGCTATCACGGAGAGCGAACGCACTCATCTCCCACGCGCAAGCAAGGAAGCAGGAAGCCAGCGCCGGAGGGAGGGGGGGGGGGCGCACTTCTACTCTGCCAACAACCACGCTCGTCGCTCGTCCGCACCGTCTCTTATCTCCACACGGCTCTGACCTTTATGCGCTGTGCATTCGCCGCTCAGTTTCCGTTGAAGCGATAGACCGCACGTACCTTCGCTCGCTGCGGCGTATGCTTGCTGCCAGCGTTTTGACAGTCGTTGTCTGCAGTCATTCAGTGTTATCTATTCGTGTTCGTTTGTGCGCGCTCACACCACGCTTGTTCATTCAGTTAGTAATAGTCGGGCCACATTTTCCAACGCACGCTACACATGCAATGCTGCCCGGATCGGCAGTGCAGCGCTACAGGTGTCCCTTCGCACGCGCTGTCCACGGGAAGCGCTTCTCACCAACACCACCGTTTCACACGCGCCTTCTCGTGGTCATCGAGTCTCTCTTCATGTCGGTCTACTTAAGCCGCAGCACACCCGTTTTACTTAATCAGCTCATGTTTACTACAATTCATATTGCTACCAAAGCCGCTCACTTTACTTCGTATGACATTGCTGTGTTGCTATCGCATTCATTGCTTCGCCCTTAGGGCGAAACTGTGACATTTTTTATCAGCTTCAACCTCTGTCTGTTTCTCTCAGACTACAGTCATGGTCATTAAATGCACGCCTTATTTCGCCCCGGTTTGAGTCACACATATCGTACTTTGGCAGTAAAACGGCACTTGAAAGATTGACTTCAACGAATACATCGTTTCGGTCTGCCGCTGTGACGGCAAGAAATCCAAGTTATTGCTTCCGTGCATCCTATTGTGTGCGTGTTATACATGCGAGCACCACAAAAAGTCGGATATATAAATTAAAAAAGTACGGTCGGAACTCCCTTAAAGCGAGTTCCGGCCTCTCTTAACTCTTTTAAACGAGTTAAAAATGACCTTGCGTGAACCTGCTAAGAGCTTCCTGTATAATGCTTCGCATTACAAGAAATTAAAAGACCCGAAACAGGAACGTGACAGCAAATCGATTTCACAAATGAGCTCTTAAACGTTGCTTCTTCCTTGCCAGACTTCTGCCTTTCTTTGTAGTGTTTTAAAAATATATTCTTTATTATATTATCTTTGTCTTTCTTTATTGTTGTAATATTTCTTCGATGCAACGCGTGGTATTCTACAGTAAGCCGGACACGCTCCGCCCAAGTGCATTTTTTTCTTGAGCCTTTGCTTCACCACACGATAACTTACTCTGCAGTGAAACCAGCTTCTCGGTGAAGCTTCTATTCAACATTATGGTGATGTTGCCAGCTTCAAACTTACTGAGGACATATGTGGTGTCTCGATCGCAGTGTTTCCTTTCTGTTTGTTTATGTTCTTTCCCGGTTTCTGGCTGACAAAAAAGAACAAAACAGTGTTTGTCGTGACACCAAGCTTATACTTATAATCGCATCTGGTTCGTAGTTTTTTCCGTAAACACGAATTTCAAATGTTTGCCAGGCTTCATTACCAGCTAAAATAACTTGGCGCAACAGTGCAAAGTAATTCACTTGATGCCACAGCCGTGAAAACGATTTTTGTACATACAACCAGAAATGAAACACAATAACTTCAGTGTGGCACAGCACACAGAACATGAGTTGCCATACAGCTGTGCAGTGAGAGATAGAACACATTGACAGCTGAACTTAACGCACGCCAAGTCGTTCCGTCGACATGGTGAAAAAGGCATACAACGAAAGGCATATATGCGCTCGACACGTGTACTTTTCACCATGTTGAACCAAATTGATTATGCTATCAACTTATCTCTCTCGGGCAGTTCCAGCTTTGTTGTGGAGGCAGTAATCGTCTGCATATCTGCGATCGCGTGAAATTGTTGGCCCCCTGCACCTCAGGTGGTAGCGTGTTGCAGTGCCAAAAAAATGAAAAAAAGAAACAAAGAAAACTGCACAGTACGGAGCAGTGCGAGCTAAGAACCTTCAGGAATCTATGACATCAAGAGCTTGCATGCTCCCCATTGCTGCTGTTGCTGCTTTCCTTGCATTGCATTTAGCTCTCGATTTGTGCTAAACCCCGACGTCAAATCTCAAGTGGCACATTGTGTTTGCAGGAAAAACAACACGGAGATTGAACTGGCCAAGACCCGCATCGAGCTGATGCACATCAACAGCCAACTAATGGAGGCCATCCAGCAGAAGGTGGAACTCTCCCAACAGCTGGAGCAATGGCAGGTCGGTTTACACCTGCTTCCAGTCCCTTCTTTCCTTTTCTCCTAGCACCAGTGTGAACATACTTGAACAAAAGTTGGGAACAGCTTACATGCCAGCTGGATATTGTAGCATAAGTGTCAGCAGCTGTGATGCGGGATTGCTAGAAAGACCATGCTTCACTGGGAACACATAAAGAAGCCAACTTTGTCGAGTGAGCCATGGCCGACTGAGAGAGATGCTTATTACTTCAACCTTATGCAATCTTAACAGCAAAGTATGGCCCGTAAGCGTTCCAAGCAACCTGCAGGTTCAGTACAGACTCCCGCATTTTTAGCTATATCGTGAGAGAACACTAATATGGTCGTACGTCGTCCTGAAGGGAACATTGCATTAGATTAATCTTGCTTAGCGCACTTGAGAGTACATCTGCCAGTCTCGCTGATTATCGCCGTTTAAAGGCGCTAAAATGATGCGTGATGGACGCTCGTGCGCTAAAGCTAAAAATGCATTTGTACATGTACATGTAGATGTACATGTTTAGAATAAGTTTGGTCTAGGCTGCATAAATTTGGCTAAAAGGAAAGTGAACATATACTTAAGATATCTGTGCTTCAACGTACGGTCTTGTTTAACTTTGAAGGCATGCTATGCAGACATGCATGCAGATATGTGCGTAGCACTATATAAGCGCTGTAACACACACGGTTGTCAAATCGCATTATAGTAAAGTCGGATACGACATGACAATACCTCCTATCCGATACCTGTTATAAGCATATATTTGTTGTGCACTGACATCGGCGAGACACATTTTATATTTATTTAGTATAGCCAACAATTTGTTATACTATCTGTGTTTGTTTTATCGTGATTCTTCTGTATACCATTGCTATGCAATGTTGCTATGATCTCCTGTTGTTCCTGTAATGTCGGTACTGGCAATGAGCATCAAACCGCCTGGTATGGTGCCACTCCCGTGATGCACTTGACATTCTAAAGGAGTGGTGGATCAGTACGGTATTTCTCCTAAACATGCAGCAAGTACTTTTGAATACTGCAGATACAATGGTGCACCAGCATACAGCCTCGAGTTGGTTCCTCCCGCGGGGTCATTAACTCACCGTACAGAGAATTTTCAAACTTTCGCAAAGCTCTGTGAAGCTATAGCCCACGTTTTTTTTAAGCGAAGCTTTTTATGTCTCACTGATTCGTCCGTGAGCACTGAAAATGCAATGCAGGAAAGCCAACTTACACAATGGAACGATCTGCGCATCTGCGCACACAATCGTAGAACACTACAGTTTACATTCGCAGTTATACCGATAAGAACAATGGGAACTGCAACGCCACGCTACCCAGACAAACTGTGTATATCTGCATTGCATTACGCACGTCACGCAGTGCATTCCCGGCTGTCACCATGGGTAAGCCGCACCCGAACGTAAGCGCGAGTGCGATCATGCCCATAAGGCTGATCTCGTGTATGGGCAACGGCATGCAGTCCATGAAAGTGTGAGTGTGTGCACGTAATCAACAGTTACTAGACCTAAAATAAAGGCTATGCGACTTCACGAAATGTGTCTTCATTAAATTTCAACGTTCAAAAATACAATCCTAAACAAGCAATCAAATCACATATGCATCGCATCGGGGTAGCTCAGCATTTCTTGGGTTCGTTGCGTGGTCCTTGGCTTTGGACATTGATTTTGATTCAGTTTTCAGGCGAAATCTTCGCGTTCAACCATCTTTCTTTAAGAAAGGGGCTTTGATTTTCTTTTTTCTCTTGCAGGTGGACATGCAGTCCCTGCTGGATGAGCGTGTCCAAAAACAACTGCGGAGCCAGGAGGCTGAGGACCGTCGACGAAAGGCACAGGCAGCTGCAGCCAACGGTGCCTCCGCGTCACCGCAGCAGAAGACACCCAGCAAGGGGGGCAAGCTGTTTGGACTGTGGAAGAAACAGCAGACCCCTCAGACGCCCCAGTGAGCCCCCCGTTGGGACTCTGTGTGCTGTGCCCTACACCTCTCTCCCCTGCGCTCATGAACTGACCACAGAAGTGCCAGTAAACTGCGGTCTCCAGTGTCCGCTGCCATTCAAGAGATCTTGAAACCCGCCTTGTTCCCCTATTTGGGGAAGAGACTGGAAAAACCCTTGAGCATACATTTCTCATCTCATCAATGTCATCGTTGCGTTGATGTCGTGCGCAGACGCTTTATTTTTGTGTTGCTCTCGTGTTGTGCACACCGACGCGAGAATTAGAATATTGTTGTTGGTCGTCAAGTGCGTTGTTGCGTGTCACACATTTTAGCACTCTTTACTGATGCAGACCTTCTCTCATTTCTGGTGCTCTGCAAGCAGACTTTGGGATGTTGCCTGTAGACTGTCTCGTAGTCGAGTGAGAGAATGTTATATGCCACGGGAAAGGCTTCTGAGCGCTCAGTCAGTGGGTTTTATCCCTAACTGCACATTATATTTATGTGCGATAGAATTGTTCAGGCAGCAATACTGAAATGTATGATTTACGAAGAGTCTAATATATGCACTAGCTGTACTGTTGCTGTTTTAGAATTCAGAAATGAACACGCTACCTTGGGTAAAATGCGTATGAGCAAACAATCATGCAATGTTCTCCAATGATGCCTTACTTCAGAGGAATACACTTGTTGAGCAATTTTAATTTATTTCTAATTATTTCAGCGGTTCTTTAATTCATTGTCGCTGCTGCTTTTCTCTGGTACTGATTGCCAATTAGCACAACTATAATATAATTTAAGTATCCTTGATTGTGACGCTTATACAATTCAACACTGCCATGCAAATGATTTGCTACCTTGCAGAATCTATTTCAACGTTAAAATTTCTTCACTTATGTGGTTTCTGCAACATAGTTGTAGACCATGTTAAACTGATTTAAATAGTGCTTTTTTATTTACAGAAAACGTTGCGTATACTCACCAAGAACTAAAGTTTATGTATGCTGTGTGGTCAATTATCAGATTATTTTCAAACCCAGCGGTATTGAGTCTTTTAAGCGCAGGTTAAATGTGACATTCATAGAAACGCACAATGTGTATTTGCTTTTTCGTGCATACAACAATCCTTTCTCTAGCGCGCCGAATCGCAGTGTACTACAGAATCCCTAGGATAGATATGAGTCATCGTTGTCGCTATAGCATATTTACAAAACGTTGCCAGGCCTTGGTTCAGCCAAAGGGTCCTTACAGGTGCCAGTGCACTTGTTGACCTTTTGATGGCACATGCTGTTGATATTTACAATGTACATATTAAATGATAGTTGCAACTTCTCAAGGACATCAATCTCTTTCCAAGATCTGTGTGTAAATATGGAGTTCTGTTCGAAGCTTTATTAGAAACACTTTGCAGTGGTGACTAGGGTGTTTGATGCTTGGCTGCAAAGGTACACACGTATTTCTCCTCCAGAGGACAGTGTGGGCTTTGTTCGATCACTTTAAGCTAATATGCAGCAAAGTTTGTGCATGTAGTTCTTGTTCACTGAAGCCATAAACATTTTTCTGGCTGTTTGCATCAAGTCTCTTGTGGCCTAAAAATCATGTGCCTCTTATGTGCAACGATGTATTGACTGAGGTTGAGTACATGTAATGGGATTCATTGTGTGCCCATTGCCCACAACTGGGCACTAGCAATGTGTGGCACATGCACATGTGGGACCAGCTATTGTCCTCGAAACACTCCAGCAGAATTTCCATTCAAGTACTGGGTAGGCATCGTACAACACATCAGCAAAAATTTCTCATCTAGCCACAAGTGCTGCATTAAGTGAATGGAGATGTTTTCAGCTGCAGTTTAGCAGTCTTGTAGAATGTTCCTTTGGCTGTTGAATTTCATTACTTTCAAAGGTTCGTGCTTAACAATTGCTGTTCGAGGTACTGGCATTTTAAACTCTTGCCACCGTGCATGAAGCAACTGGTATCACAAACAGAAAATTGTTATTTTGCACCATACACCACCAGTTCTCACTAGCAATAAATTCAAGGCATGTGGGCAAAAAAAAAAACAAAGAAAAACCTTTGCTATGCAGAGCTCTGCTAAACATATCAGGGCATTTCATTTAAGTGCATTTGCTTTTTCAAGCATCCGTTAGTGCTTTAAGACCCAGTCTACCTTTGAGAATAGCATGAATCTGTAGCAAAAGTGACTTTTCTTTGCAGCATTTTGACTTTAGAGTTACGTGCTTTTACTAGCTTGACAATTTTCTTGCGTTTCTGTCAATTTGTCAGTGTCGGCTTCCGTTTCTTGCGTCACAAGATAGTGCACAAAATCATCATCGAGCACAGTTTGCAGTAGCTTACCTAGCCACACTAGCTATTTTGTCTCCGTGTTTTCCTACACCTTTGGCTTAGCCTGTTGTTTCCCAGCTTCACAACCACCTGTTTCTCATACAAGCTTTTGTACAACTGTACATACAGTCTACTGTGGGATACCTTCGTGCGTGTATGAAGGCATCACTTGTGTTTGTTTTATCTAAGTCAGTGAAAGGATAACGTGCTGATAGAGGCCTTTATTTTGTATGTACAATATGGACAAAAGATTTCACGACGCTGCGTGGCTTTTGTGCAGATAGAAATCTGCAAGTGAAATAGCTATCGAGAGGACAAATCCCAATCAAGTGCCAACGGGTACTGAAAAAAAAAAAACAGCTTGCAGTGAGCATTAGGTAAACATTCGTAAAGCAATAGCAAATTAACGTAGTATTTCTTGACGAAATGGGAAACAATTGATGCTACAGATGTAGTATTGAGTGTATCTGCTCAAGGATTGAGCTAACTTTTGGTACCTACCACAAGTGCAGACAAAGTGCCTGCATCACTTAAGAAAATTTTAAATGCTCGCTTTGAGCCCTCAGAATAACCTTTTTTTGAAAATTGCTTTCAACTTTAAAAGAGCAAATTCAGTTTAGAAAAGGTGAAGTTTGGGTAGGCTGTTCGAAATAAGCCTTAAAATGTAAAAAAAAAAAAAGTTTCTTTGTTGGGGCCCCTAACCATGGTCAACTTGCAAATAACCCCAGCACCCAAATTGCTATGACCTTTTAATGACCAACCATAACCTAGTGCTGCTGCTACAGACAGCGCTGTGGTCGTGTTGAACTCACTGCTGATTAGGACATGCGAGCAAACAACCAAATTCAGAGTTGATTTTGCATACGTTTAAATATGTGCATGCACATGACTGCAAAACAGAAAAGTGTGCACTGTTGTGAAATAAAAGATGTCACATTCATGTTTGCATGGCGAGAACACATTGTTGTTTATTTTCTTCTGCACATCATCTGCTGCCAGTGTCAGCAAGGAAACGTGCCTCATACTCCGTGCCTTTGGGTAAGATCCAAAAGGATGCAGTCCCATTGTCGATGTGAAACCTGAAGAGAGAGTAGTGGAAGTGAATTATTATGATGACGATTATTATTAATTAAATGCATTGATTACTATGACGATTGTGCTAATGATGAGAAAAAAGGAAATGAGTAACCACCAAATAGGCAAACAGTCATTGAACTAATGAAGAGCAAGGGTAATGGAAGGGGTAGATACTTCCATTCTGTCCTTCAAACTTAATTAAACTTACGTTACCTAATTTCATCTTATTTATAAGAGCACGTAAAGGTCCTTCATTTCTGGCTTATATGTATTTTATAATTCGAGCGGTAAAAATCTGGTATTTTTTTAAACGAGAAAACGGGGAAGATATCAGGATTTCTGTTGACTTGCTGCCCAAAGTTTGGGATTTTCCTAGTTACTTTCACAAACTAATAACAAAGGCCATGGTATCTTTTCGGACATGAACATTTTATTTAGGTAAGCAAGCAAAATCACTTGCAAGGACATTTAAGAACAAAAAGAGCTGCTTGCAAGTCATGTCACAAACTTATCCATATACAAATCCTTGTTTGCAGGCATTGTTTACACTTTTTAGAGAAACCACATAAACAAAAATACAGAAGTGCTTGGCGAAGCCTTGTTTACTGATTTCCCTGCACCTATCTTAAAGAAAAAAAAAAGTGGTAGTGCACACATGCATGCGTTGCATGAGATATGCCGCCTTTTGTTATGTTACAATCCCTTGTCGACATATATCATTATTTGCATTTTGAGTATTGATGTGTTTGTTTTATACCAGTCAGGCCTTGCAACAACATGTTGCTACTATTCGTAATGCAGAGCAATGTCAGCACTGTGTTCGCTAGGTTTGGCGGCAGGTGATGGCATCCTGCCAGTAGGTCAGCACATGAATGCTGTTCTCGGCACTTCGTTCATAGTAGATATTGTTCAAACTCGAGAATGTACATCCGTATTGACATAACTCAGCAGAGGGACGGAGTCTGCCGTTTCCGACAGCGAAACAAGACCGCACTGAGTTGCCACACATTAAGCTGATTGTCATTGCCATCACTGACATTTCACTGCAATCTCCTCGCCCACCTATCCCGATTTGCCAGCAAAATTTCTTGCAAATTGAGATATATGCCCCAAGATGATATGTCTTGATCACTTGCTCTCACAACGCCGGCAATGTTTATTGCTTTCGTAATGCCTGCATTTTTCTCTTACTCTAGACATAAGGGCAGAACCCTGGGAAGAATTTTGGTCTAAGCTGATTTTATAAAACTTGTTTGGAGTTCCAAAATCGGCTTTTATCCGAAAACGAAGGACTCTAATTACAGTCAGTTACTGGCTAAGAATGCCACTGCAAATGTTCCTCGAAGGGAACAATGATGCATAGCTAGCATAGGAGCAGGTCTGAATTGGAGACAGCTTTATCTGGCCCGGTCTTAAGTGCTTAAAGACCCTCCTTCAACAAACACTGGCCTATTAGTAGCAACTGTACAAATTACGTGTACAGACACAGTAGCAAGCGAGGACTTTACTGACTCAGATACACATATTTTATTGCCATAGAATACATACTAGTATTATCCATGCCCACAGCAGCATAAGTCGCTTGTGGGTGGGACACTCTAGTCACTATGGTCTCTACTCAGCATACACACAAGTAACAAAGAAAAGTGTAATACGATAAACCATACATGCATAAAACGAATGGCTGAAGAGAAAAACAAAAAGAAACGCAAGAAGCAATAACATTCATTGGGGCATTGTTACTGAACTGAGAAACGCATTACACAAACATGATAAAATAGTAAAGAAGCAAGGTTTCACAGTAGATTTTAGTATTTTGACAGAATGACAGACTGCATATCCTCAGGCAATTGTTCGAAGTAAAAAGGAACGTAAAAATCTTTTTTTTTTCATAGAATGTAACTGAGCATTTGGGATTGTCTCGGACTTCCTGCATCAAACTTATTGAAGGCTATTATTATTATTCAACAACTAAGTGGGTGATGAGGTATCCAATCAGTGAATTTTATTCCAGTGCGAAGGTATCACAGTTTTACAGAAAAGTAAGTAAGATGCAACTCAATAGGCTAGCAACAGGTTTACACCATGCCCCATTGCCTTGACCAATGATGCATTCTGCATAACCTTAAAATCCTTAAAGTTGCACCGTGGTCATGCGGGACACACTGCAGTAATCTTTACTGAGTTTAGTACGGACCATACTATCATGTCTTTTTAGACTGAATGCCTGGAGCAGACATAATTAAAACTTGCCTTTTGTTAAAAACTACTGTCCTCAGTGTAGTCGCTGGTGAAATGGCCACAGGCTTTCCGGTGAAGTGGTCCTTGAACCAAACCTAAAACAAAGCCCATAGTTATTAATAGTCCAAGATAAGATTGGACCACAAGTCTGGAAAGTTGAAAGTACCCAGATATTTTCCAATCTCTGTAAGTAAGTGAGTTGAAACTATCACAGTGAGAACAAGCTGCTAACTACCCAAGTTAGCAAATGCTAGTGAGACACTAACATTAACCTAGAGTGTTCAATTACAGAGTATAAGCTAAAACATTTCAACTGAAAACGAGGACAAAGAAAGAAAATTCACTACAGGACAAGCACTGACCACCAACTTTATTTTATTGAAAGAATGCCGGTTTTATGTAGCCTCTGCCCACGTTTGTCATGATTTTTTTGTGCCATTGTACATCATGAACAGCTTGCACAAGGCAGAAAACAAGCAAATCGACATTGTGTCTGCGAGGAGCTTTCTTCAAGTTGTGCAAAAACCTGTGCACATATTGAACCAAATGCAGCAGTCTTTTGTATTTTCTCTGTTTTGAGCGCTAACACTCATTGCATGCTCATTTTAAATTATACAGAATGATTTTGCATACACAAGTGGTAACACAAGGATGTTACCCTGTGACCCTTAATTAAACCTGTAACTCCCAAGTCCTTCCGTAAAAAAGCACAAAATATATACATTTTCTTATAACATTATATTTTGTTATACCGCTTTATCCTTATTCAAAAATTATATGTGCAGCTTATCTCCTACATTCAACAAAAATGTTAATGAAATAAATATGTTCTGAAAAAGAGACTTTTCCTCAGCATTTAAGGTTCAAGTGTAATTATTTGAAGTGGTGATAACAAAAGGAATTGAACGCACCGATTAATATGTTCAAGTGCCCAAACTCAAGTGCATGCCGTGAACCCAGTCGACAGGCACAGTTTGTAACGTAAATGTGTGTCGACAACTGCCATTTTAAGTTGCTCTTGCTGAGAATTTGACATTTTTTAGCACAAGCTGAACCACAGGGTCAACAGGAAGGCATGTATGACAATGCGCTGTGTGGCTGTCAAATGTCCCTTCCTGTTGTCCCTCTCGTTCAGTTTGTGCTGCAACAAAATAGTAGAATGTGTGGCCTGGATGAGCACGGCTTGTCATCAGCAACATCGGCATAACCAGCTAGGTCATGTACAGCTCGAGCTTGGCAGTTAAGGCTTCACCATGTTTTCTGTACATAAACTGTGCTCTCTCTGGTGCTCACATGACATCTTTAATGCAGCCTCATGACGGGTGGCTGCAATGCTCTTTTTTCTTGGAATTGGGTTGATATGCGAGCCCAACACACACGTACATTCTTTTTTGTGTTCGTTTTGTTGCACTCTTTCAGCTTACTTTGAAGGCAAACCAACTAGCTTTACCCAAGCTGACTTTTATCAAGTTTTACACGTGCGATAAAACAGCGTAGAAAACCAGTGCTGCTGATGATACAACTTTGAAATCCCTGCAGCAACTCCCCACAATCTTGCAGATTGTGGCAACATCTGACTAAGGCTAATTTATTCAGAAGAAAGGATTGTAAAATGCATTCACAAGGAAATTAATGCGGAACCCGCTACCTCTCTAAACTTTGCCGCACAAAACAGGCCTGAACACATGAAGATACAGTTGACCCTGGATATACCTAACATGGAGATAACAAATTATCGAACTTAAAAAAGGTAAAGCTGTAATTTGGCTTACCATACTTTACTTCAATCAGTATTCTACTGCTATAACGAAACTAAAAAAAAAATGCAAAAGAAGAGACATCATTGGTTCCAGTCTAGAAAAAATTGTTTGCTCGCAGCTCAAAGTATGCATATTCTGGTAACAGGAAATGTCAAATTCTCAACAAGAGCAACTTAACATGGCAGACTGTCGACACACATTCACGTTACGGCCAACAGCTTGGCTTGGCTGGCCTACAGCCAGCAAATTAGCAATCCCTGTTGAGTGATCACACCAATTGCATATTAATGATGGTGCAAGATCCATTTGTAAATTAACATTGTTCATTTACCTTGTATCGGCATGGCAAGCTGTCACCGAGTGATCGAAATCAACTGGAGACCCTTTGCTAGCCTGCCAGAAGCATCATGCTTGCGTTTCTTTTGCACAGACCTATCGCTGAATTTTTTTCCCGCTGATATCGACATGTGCACATATAACAAACATAGGATATAACAGAGGTATTTTAATGTACGATGCAAATTTGCTCGTGGTTATAGTCGAACAAGGTTCGAGTGTAACCACGACACTGTGATGCCACACAATAACGTCGTTGCTGCAGCATTTGGGCACAACATCCAAAAAGTTAAGTTTGTTTCAACAAATAAATTTTTACACTAGTGCACTGCCATATTTTACATAAGACAAATGTGGGCAGCAACTTAGTGCCCTCCTTAAAGGGACACTAAAGGGAAAAATGATTTCTTATCCGTAGATTACCCTTCCACAATACCGAAAACGCCACTCTTACCGTGTGAAGCCGCTTGGTAAGCCAGAAAGAAACGAAAAACACAGAAGGCGAGTGGCGATGCCACCTTGAAGTTCCCGCACCAGATTACCGTGACGTCATGGACTTTTGACAGCGCCTTCTATGTCCCAGTTAATCCTTTCGCGGTAAAGGTTAACGGTATAGAGTTTTCGAAGAATACTTTACCAGTCCAAGTTGATTTATTGTTTTGCTTTAGTGTCCCTTTAAGTATCTCTTTAAACAAGATGTGAGGTCAGAACTCAGATATTAATTGTTACTATGTCACTGCAATCGTACGGTGCAATAGAGAATTCCCGAAAAGCATTTCACATGCCTTTAGAGTTATTTCTGAATTATGAACTTGAAGACATTACAAAGCAGTGGTGACACAACTGTCGTTCTCACTCAGCCTTGATGGCTTCAGGAAACAAAACCATATTGCAAAAAAAGAAAAAAAAAGGAAACAATTATTTTATAAATTCTCCATTGAGTGATCGCGCACACACACTTCTAATCTAGGAAATGCAACCACAGCTTTGATCTCCATATACTTCAAAAAGCAACTCATGTCTGTACATATTTAAAAGGAATAGTACTTATTTCTGTTCCTTCCTTGAGCAACAAGCAAGAGTAAAAAAAGGGCAGAGGAAAAGAACAAAACGATGCGACATACTGAAACATGGTTGGGAGTGTAGCGACCGTTAGCATTCCACTCTGGCTGACTGTGAGGGTCTCCAAACAGTAGCTCAAGCTGGTCTCCGAAGGTGGAAGACTCGTCAAAGCTTTGCACAAAGTCTGACTCCATCACCTACGGGCAGTGAATAAACAAGGGGACGGACACTTTCGTCACCATCATCACATTTCATTGTTAGAGTTAGCAGAGTTGAAGGCTTTGTTAAGTTAAATGAGACAAGCTGCAAAGCTGCGCATCTATGGCAGTCTGATTGTGAGCGTGAATTCATGGGCTTGATTCCCAGCTGAGATGGCTGCATTTCGATGATGGTGGACTGCAAAGACAGCTGAGTAATGAGATCAGCACGGCTAACACCAACCCCCCCCCCTGCAACATCCCTCATAGCACAGCTGCAGCTAGAAGATGCTTAACTCCAACGAGAAGTGAGCACACTAAAAAATCAGCAATCAGCAGAACCAGAGCAAATACAAAAAGGAATTGATGAGACAAAGAGAATGCTGCTGATGCAAATTGATAAAATCGTAAAGCACGGAAACAGGAAGGGCCATGACTTGTTCTTTCTCTTTCTGGCTACCTGACGTACAAGTCAAATCCTATGTAAATGCATTTTATTACAGTAAACCCTTGTTAACTAAAACTCTGATATCTCAACATATCGGTCAAGTTGGAATTTTTTTCTGGATGTGGTATCAACCCATATGTTTTTCGCCGCGTATCTTGGAAAGTTCTTGGGTCCAGACTCAGGATATCTTGAAATTTCGACTTGGAAAATACCAGAGAAAGGGCAATAGGGCAGCATCAGCAGCGTTGCTTGCCCTTGCTTTTCATGCGGTGGCAGCTCGCTAGCCAAGCGACACACCACACCTTGTTGCGCATCCCCTTCTTTCTGTCCATCTCCGCTCGTGCATACTTGCTCGGCTGCTCGCTGCCTCATAGCTCACTGCTGTTGCTTGCACAGCTGCAGTGAGCTAGGAGTCGAGGTCTTTTTTTTTTCCCCTTTTATCATTTAGGTCGCTGTCAGTGATGCATAAACGCGGTCACAGTGTATTAATTAATTTCGACCTTGAGCCAGATGATTGGCACTTTTGAGCAGGTGCGATAAGCCTATGCACTGCGCCCAAAAGAAGCTGAGAGGCCACAGCATTTTAGTGAGATCACGGGCTGATAAGGATGCTCGTTTTATGCTCACGTGATGGTGAGGCATAAATGCTGTGTTACTCGAGGGCATCTGCTACAGGCGTGACAATCACACTTTTCCACAGTACAGTTTCGGTTTTAGAAGTGAAATTGCCTGGAATTCCTAACCATGCAGAAAGTAGCAGCATCAGTTTTTTGGATGTCTGGAAGCGGTGATGCTCGAATGACTGACTTTAAATATTAGGATAACAATATTAGGATAACTCATCGTGACCCTCTGCCAAGCACGTTGTCTTGACACTGTGCCAGTAATGCCATTGCCTGTAGAGTTTTTTCGTTTTGCTAATTCTTTCTGTTTTTTACAGCTTCAAGTTAAGGGGGGCTTACTGTACCATCTGTCTCCTGGCAAGTAACAATTACACTTGAACCTGCTTATAACGAACCTCCATATAACGAATTCCTGGATATACCGAAATTTTTCGGTTCCCCGCCATTACTCCATAAAAGCACATGTATTTGAGACCTCTACGTAACGAAGTGGCAGCGCGAGACCCCCTCGATATAACGAATTTTCCCCTCCAACCACCTACAGATTTCGCCCCAAATTTTGTCATTTTTGCACAAGCAGCAACCGGAAGCACCTTCTCCGCCGCGATGGAATGGGAAGCGAGCGCACGTGCGCGTGTGTGCGTGTGCGAGGTGGCCCTGCATCCCTCGACGCGGCGATCTTGCCGCCGCGAGCGTGACCTTTCCCCCTCCCTTCGTTCAAATCTGATCCTGCCGCTTGCTGCAGTTGAATTTCTTTCTCTATGCCAGCACTCTCTCCTTTTCCAGCTGATGTTGCCGACGCGCTGGTACACGCTGTGGCACATCAGACTCGATGAGCGCGGACACGCGCTGTCAAACGCTGGCGGCGTGTGGAAGCGCCGCTGGAGATGCGAGCGAAGTGACCTTCGTGTTGTTGTCTATTGCTTCAACGCAAACTGAGCGCCGAGAACACACAGCACGCAGAAAGCTATGAGCCGCCGACGCATCTACACTGCTAGACTTTGCCCCAACGCTGATCGCTTTCAAGATACGGCCTGCGCGACTGCGCGCCGCCCTGCTATCCCTCCCCCCTCGCTCCTTCGCCGGTGCCTCAAGCGCAACGAAAGAAGGCGCGCTTCCTCCCTGCTTTTCTTGCGCGCGCGATTTAGACGTGGTCGTCGGCTCCCCTCGCACATTTTCACTCGCACATACAGCATACGGCGCGCGGCGACTGCGTTATCGATAGCGACAAAAACCACGATAGCGACAAAAACACGATAGCGACAAAAGCCACGATAGCGACAAAAACACGCAGCAAAAACGCGCGTCAGGAACGCGCAGGAATCGGGGGTCTTGTGGCGTGCCGCGCGAATGGGTTCTGCGGCAAATGCCGCGTGCCGCGAGATGAAGAACCAATCAAGAGTGACGAGGGTGACGTGACGGAGTAACAACCGGAACGCCGCCGGTCCGCGCCGGGTTTTCAATCGACGATTCGTCTCTCGCATGAAACAACGAGCGCTCGCGGTGTTGCTCGCCCGTTCGGAGAGCGCGGGAGATCTTATCGCGCTGCCGCGCGGCGAGACGCGTGTGCCACGGTGGCCTCGTGGCAAGGCGCTGACGCGCGGCAACTTGCCGCTCGTTGCATGACGCGCGCGTTTTTTGCCGCTAGCGTGGCCGTACCCTTATATACGGAATATCTATGAGCCAAAACCAATTTTAGGGCCACAATGCATCATGGACACCATCTTTATATAGCAAATACAGATCTCAAGGGCCATACTTTTGCTGGCGGAAACCGAAAATACGTCATAGTTGTTGCCCCCGGCACTTTGGGCGGCCAATGCCATCGTCAAGCCACCAAGCCAAGCGACATGAAAAGTCAAAATGGCCGCTCGGGCCAGCGCGGGGTGGCAGTTCGCAACGTATGATGCGGGAACGGTCCCACAGTTGCGACGCAACAGCGGGGTTACCAATGCATTGGGTTCTATCGGAGCTGTGCCGGGACCGGTCGAAAACGACGCAACAGCCGGGAAAACGCAGCCCCCGGGAACGTAACAGCGAGGTTCTACTGTAACACTATACGACACTACGACGCCATCGTGACGCTCGCTCTTAGTTTCCGATGCCTCGTGCTTGTGCGAAACGACACGCGTCCACGCATCCGGTACCTGGTGTGACATTCCGAGGATGAGTGCTTCGACGAAAACGGAAAACGGGTGCGCGTTACAATTGAGGGCGCGTTAGAATTGAGTAAATACGGTAAACGTTTATTTTTCGAATTTTCGTGCCGAACCTGCATATAACGAAATCCTCTTTATAACGAAGTTTTTCGGGAATTTGTCAATTTCGTTATATCCAGGTTTAACTGTACATGGGCAAGGGTATGCAGACCTTTGTAAAATGAGTGAGTCTTTCACTGGGTTGTTTTGTAGGGTCCAATGTTATCCCTGTCAATAGTCTACTTGCACTCAAGCAAAGGCAAACAGCTGTGAGTAACTGCCCGTGAACACGTGAGAGAAAACACTGACCACCCATTGCAACAGTGCAGCATGGTTTGCATCACCTGCAAGCAGCGTCATAATCAACGTCTCTTCCTAGTGCTATGTGTCTAAAAATGAATAACTGTTAGACGATGAGTAGTAAAGAACTGCCTAGTGACAAAACATTTTTTTTGTGCACATTTGACACAAGCACATGCTCTTTCCCATTCCACTACCTTACTGCATAACAGAGTGCTGAATTGAATGACCAATACTTACACAATATTACTAAAAGTGGTCATGCCAGTGTCATTTCGTCATGTCCCTGTTCTGTGCGCACATTCTTTTTGCTACGAATGTTAAAGGTTTTGGAAGGTGTTCATTCCCAGGAACAGTGATGAAAGACCAGGCCCTGATTTGTTGAAAAACTTGCATTGCAAGACTTGGCTACTCTACCACTAGTACAGAATGCAAATTATGTCAGTCAAATGCTCAACACGACAAATATCGAAACAAAGAATCGGATGTGCCACGCATATTCTGTTGTCTCAACTTGACACAGGCTGCTGCTGTAATCTCAGACCGATAGGAACAAGTTAATATAAACTGTGGTTGTATCGCGCACGCATCTCGCTTTCTGCAAGTTTGCTTCACTCTTACGTCACTGAGTAGGCAGTGTTCAATTTGTGCTCCCACCTCGCCACACTGACGACCGCTGACGAAAGCGTGGTGCCGGTTAATCACAAGAGAACAAGTTAACGTTTGGAACGCGAGACGCTCGCGCGATCTTGTCCCTGGAAATCATGCAACATGTGCATCTCTAGTTGCGCAAATCTAGAACACATACACAAATATCTGAGAAAGTGTACAGGATGATAGTCGCTCAATCGGTAAAGCACTGCACACATAATGTGAAAGATGTGGGTTCGGCTCCTACTAGCACCAAGACATCTTTCTGTCTACTTTCATTTCATTTTTTCCTTATGACTTCTACATTTCAATTAAAACCCCCTGATGATTTTCCCTATGCCTTGCTTGGCATCATTGTTAACTTCATGTTGTTGTAAATAATGAAAAATCAGGCCTCTGAGTTCCCTCTCTTGTTTAAGTGCTAAACTCTGTACTTCATGTAAGGACCTGTTGATGAGCTCGCTTCTAACAAAAGAGCGTAAGTTTGGGCATGTTGGTATTCCATGACTTTTACTTTTTAGCGCACGAAAAGGGACGAGAGACAGAGGTACGATACGGACACAGCGCTAATTTCCAACAATTGTTTTTATTCTACGAAGCGGTACACATATATAGAGGGAACAGACAGCAACGCACGCATGCGCATATGTACTGGTTTTGAACAAATAAGACAGCAACGTGACATGTGTAATGGAAACTTAAGATGATATCGAAGATGAAAAAGGAAACCATAAATAGCTAAAAAAATTTTGTAGCTGCAAGATTAAGATGCTATCTCCATCACGACGCCCTCTGTGCCACGTTTAATAAATCGAATTCTTTTTTTGAAAGATCAATTGAAGGCGTGCTAACACAAGCGTTCCCCAAACTAGCGATCTTCGCCGCTTCAGTAATCTCACGTGTTGTTTGCATTGAGCTTCTTCTTATCACAGTGCACTGCTTATAAATGGGACAGCACCCATGCTTTCTGCAGTGAAAAGCCAAACGGGAAGGTGCATAAATGATAGGCTGCGTGAACACGCAAATAATGTGCGAAATGGAGGAGTGGGCCATCTGGCTTTTCACTGCCGAAAGCATGGGTGCAGTCCTGCTGGCACTTATGCTTTTCGTGTGCTAAGAAGTAAAAGTCATGCAAGAAAGGCATTACCTCAGGGTAGAGGAAAATGGCTGGCCACACGAGACCATCGCCTGTCGGTGACAGGTGCACCCTGTGTCCCTGCAAGGCAGGGTGGGTGGGCGTGAGCGCCTCAAAGCTGCTGCATTCCAGTTCCTCATCCTTAGCTTTGGGAAGCTCAATGCCTCGTTCCTGTAAAAAAGAAGCAAAGGAAGAACCCGTATGATATACCCTCTTCATGAAACTGTAATAGACTGTAGTAGCTGTGAAACTATATTGTGTGAAGATGAAGTTGGGGTCATAACGACAGGCTTCCATGATCCCGTATTTAGCAAAACATGCTAGCAAGGAATTTATTATTGAGGTTCTACTTTAAAATGGAAACAAAATATGAGAGTGTTTTAAAATATAACTACAACATATTTCTCGTGGCGGCATGCTTTCTCTTTGCTAAACACACCTGCATGAAGAGTCAGGATATGTTCTTTCAGATCAGCGAACATTGTTTTCATTGTTTCATTTCTGTTGAAAGGATCAATTACAGTTCCACGTAGTAAATGTGCAATGCTTGGCACTTTTGTAGTGATTAAATGCACAGAGCATGGAAATACCTGTTGTCTTCCTACGTTCTCTCAAGCTTGGATCTGAACGTTTGTTTCAGCTTTACGGGCTTTCATATTATCACAACTCACAAACTCATAAGCACCTTTTTGCGCATTGCTGTGAGTGCAAAAGAAGCACACAGTTCACTGAAAATTTGCCATCAATAACTGGATGTACAGCTCAGACCACTTATAACGTAACTACTTATAGTGCAGGACCGGATATAGTGCAGTCTTTTCCGACTCCTGTTTATCTTCCCATAGAACTCGATGTATATGCATATCGCTTACAGTGCAGCCGTGCGAGACGAAATACCTGTTATAATGCAGTTGCCGGAAAATCCCGCAGACAAGCGAGACCGCTTCTCAATGAGGTTTTCTTTAGATTTCCTTAAGGGATACATATGCGCTTCTCAAGCTGCTTATGCAGCTTTCTTTCCTTGGTCCTCCCCATGTACTAAATGGGCAAATAAATAAACTTCAAACTTCTTTATTAATGATGATTTACCCTTAGTCACCGCACACAAGCAGCAGCAATCATGGAACAGTAAAGACTGACAAAAAACACATTGTTTTTAGATCACAGTGACTTTTTAAGCAACACTGCTGTTGCCCATTTCGGCTGCTTCAGTAACTTGTCTATATAAACTTGCTCGACTCAAGTACCCCTCTAGTGTCCTTTTACAATCAGAAGCCTTCCAAGGGTATGGTTGGAGACTTACAGGTGAAACTCTTTAGCAAGCAGAAGTTATTTTTCATGAATATTCATGCAGCATTCGTAAAATTTTAAAACAATTCCAAATTTTGTAAACTTCACGAAAAGTTGGGGAAAGTTGGCAGGTATGCAGGAACCTTCTAAAGTTCTCATTCATTCCCATTCACGTTTGCTCGACCATGTTAGTTTATATTCAGTCTCAATGAAACGTGTTCATCTCTGGAATAAATAAAGGTGCAGGTCCTCTCTGCTCAGGCAAGGGGTAAGAGTGGAGAGTTGCAGCGCCATGCAGCCAGTATTGCTGTCTTCATCCTCGTAAGCCTACTTAGAGTTCAATGCAGGACGAAGGCTTTTCGTGCAGAGCACTGTAATTACCCCTGTCCTGTGCGACTAGAACCCATCCTATGCCAGCAAATTTCGTAACCTCTTCACCCCTTTAAATCTTCTGCCCCTAACTGCCTTTTCCTGCCCTTGGCACCTGTTCGGTTCCTCTATTAAACCAACAATAATCTGTGCTACACATTGCAACTTTTTTTTCCTTGCCTCACCCATCACATTACGATGAAAATAGAACTATTACTGTTATTATTATTACATTGCCTGCCCAACTCCCCTTCTAGAATATCACCTACCCGTGCTTTTGCTGCCATTGTTTTATCTCTTAATGTAAGCCTACTATTTTCCATATGATCAACCACTACTACTGACTAACCAACTACTGACGTACATCAGTACTGGCTGCCAATGATGGCCAATCTGAAATCAGACATTCTTAGCACCCTCTTCTATGCAGCATGCCTTATTGCCATCTTAGGAAAGGACAACGCAGCTGCTGGGGATCAAGGCCTACGGGTCAAGATCACTGCTTCAGAAAAGTCTTCATTGGTATTTCAAGGGGCCTCCATCTGATCTATCACAAGGGTAATCTTTGCTTAACATATAACATGCCCTGGCTTAACTCAACTGTTAAACTAGAACACAACTACAATAAGCCAACAGCGAGCCAATAGAACAAGGTATCTGCTGCAAAAATAAAAGTGGCTACCAGAGTGTGGAGCAGTGCCTCTCAACACCCGCCACTTCCCAACTACGCTAGGCACACACAGCTTATACATTTACCTCACACGTGTAACTAAAGTACAAATTGTGCACAGTAGATTGTTGAGGGAAAGTACGTCAAGCATGGAAACCTAGTGCCAAAGCACTCTTCTAATTCTTCTGAATGGTAACACTGCTCCAATACACCTGTGTCACCTGACACTGCATATTTGACATTAGTGCACAGGTATACAAGGTAGTGAGCGCAAAAATGAGCCTACCGAAAGAGCACTTCTGAGAGCTGCTTCCCGCTGGGCCTCCTGTTTTGCCTTAAGCTCAGCTTTTCTCCGGTTCCGCTCATCTAATTTCTGTAGGTGAGGAGAAGAGATGCAGTGTCACAAGTCAATGAACAGGCAATGACAACGACTAAAGCGACAACACAAATGTGAGCAAGCTTTCAATAGTTCAAATCTTAGTGGCCATACCAGTGCTTTCTCTGCCTTCTCTTTCAGCGTCTTCATTTCTGCATTTGCAGGGTCAAGCTGGAAATGGGACAACAAACCATGAGCCCCGAGTTTAATTGGTGCTGCAAAACATTACTTGAACATTCTTATTGCCCATATAATTAAAACCCTCCACCTTCAGATTACTAGAGGCAGAAAGAAGTTTGAGGGGTCATTGCTTGATAAGATAGTGAGGCATAATGGCACATGACACAATCTGCTAATATACATATTTTAAAGTGTGGTAGTAATAGAAGTTCAGCAGCTAAGCTGTATATTATTAAAACCAAACGTCACATTGTTTCTCACACAAACAATGGTTCGAGCAAAAGTGTGCTTGAGAGCTGGCTATTTCCCTGCATGTTCACGAAAGTTGCAAAACAGACGCAACATCCCAGCTTTAATCTATTAAAACACTCTCATACTTCACATTGATGTTATGCCATTAGCACAACAAGTATGTTTTATGTGCAGTGGCTAAAGGCTGGTACTGTTGGTACTGAAAATAGTATGACTAAGAAATGCACAAAAACAAGCAATGGGACACTGCTTCAAAGATCACTGAAGCCATCTAATGGCAAACAAAGAAAAAGGAATGTTTGTAGCATTACCTCCAAAAGCTTCTTGCACCAGTCTATGCACTCCTGATAACGTTCTAATTCCCAGCAACATAGGGCAGCTAAAAGCAAACAAATGTGGGGGAAAAAAATGCAGCAAGATGTCGTAACGGAAGAACACTATTAAGATTAATTAAATGTACACGGGTGTTTTCGCATTTCGCCCCCATCGAAATGCGGCCGCCGTGGCCGGGATTCGATCCCGCGACCTCGTGCTCAGCAGCCCAACACCATAGCCACTGAGCAACCACGGCGGGTAAATATGGAATTGAATGAGCATCTATGTTTTTACAAACATCAAGTGCCTGACAAAGCAGCAGCCTCATACTGCGATTGATAGCTGTGCCAACGCTTACCTTTCGTCATTGCTTTCGTGTAGTTTGGCTTGAGTTTTGAAGCAGCTGTTGAGTCAGCCAAGGCGGAGCCATAATTTTCTGTAAGTGTGCAAGTCAAGAAAAGAGTAATCACATGAAGTAATTTAACTGATGAACAGCATGAACTTTTGCTATCTGTCTGTGTGGCCGTTGCAAAGTTTAGCTAAGTCAGATGATTGCTTCGCAAACGGTGCAATTTTTCTCTAGAATGGTCTAATCTGCATATGTAGATTATATGGGCATAGGACATAGTTTTGTATATTCCTGCTTTTTATTTTTATTTTCACAATGAACCTCAATGAAATGTCATATGTTCATTCTTGTTCGCGCCTTTTTCTGTGCTTCTGTGAATGTCATACATAAATGTCGGAGAACACTTCAAGTGTTCAGCATTGTTTTCATTCAGTAGACCAACTGCAACAAAATTTCACTTTGGCTAAACTGGTTATGAATGATTAGTATATACTAATGAAGCAATCTGGGCAGAGCTGCAGGGGTGGTAATCATCATCAAATTTTTTTATTACCAGCCTTTAAATAGCACCTAAGCAGATGGTGCATGCACCTAGTAGTTAGCAGATATGATGCTAATCATAGATTATGGCCCCCCAGATTTTCAGCATGCAGGGGGTGCTGGCTAACCTTGGAGGTCAGTCTCAGGCGCAGCACAAGTTCACGATGCACTAAGTTCTGTGTAATTTACGGTGAGCAGCAATGGTAGCATTAATTGCTTTCTTCTTTTAGTTTCAGTATCAAAAACAACTAGTACTATTTTTGCGAGTCTTTACTATTTTTGCGAGTTCTTCATGCTGCATCCACTCATATTCCAGATAGTACAAAGTTTTGCATGTATGCCTATACTATTTCAAGCCAGGCTTTTCACATGGTCCAAAACTTTGTTGAAGTTGGCCTTTAAGCTATAACGATAAATACAACTACCGATGACTAATGTTTTTTAATATATATGCCGAACACCAGCAATGAGTGCCTTTTACTATAGTAGGGAAAGAGTTAAGATAGAAAAGGTACTGTATCGAACTCAGAAAGACAAAACCGAAAGCCATGATTACTTACTTATCCGAAAATGGGCTGCTGCCCTGTTACAGTACAGCTGGGCGTTAAGCTCAAGGTTCTTGCACTTCTGCCTGAGCCCCTCCGTGTATGAAATGACCGCCCAGCGGTATTTCTTCAGCTTGAAGTTGTTGTTTCCATCAGCCTTGTACTGCTCAGCCAAGTCTAAAGGAAAAATGCCAGCAAGGTAAAAATCTTTGTAGGTTAGCCATTAACTAAAAGGATGTCTACACACTTGGCTACTTTTTTGTTACAAAAGCTTTACATTTTTTACACATCACACATCATTTTTGTCCTTGAGACAGACTCCCCAAATCTTCTCTTACATAGGTGTAGCCCACACTGTACAGGCAGAAAGGTTTTGTCTTGATGGCTGTCAGGACTGGCCAGGGCTCACGCATTGGCCAGCTATAAAAACCGCCAGCACAAGAGAGATGTTTTGTAAACTTTCTTCGTCATTACATACTTCTATTACCTTGGAAACATAGCTGTTTCTAAGAGCTTGTTAAGTCACCTGCCAGTTGAGAATTGCTGAGGTGT
Organism: Dermacentor silvarum; assembly: GCF_013339745.2. NCBI lineage: Eukaryota > Metazoa > Arthropoda > Arachnida > Ixodida > Ixodidae > Dermacentor > Dermacentor silvarum. The sequence continues at coordinate 234,816,575 of NC_051156.1, forward strand.
TTGTTCATGGCGGCTATGCAGTCTATGAAGACACCATATAGTTGTACCCTGTGTTTTGTTGTGCGATGCCCTTTCCTACATGCTTGGCACCCTAAATTTGTCTACAAACATTGTGACCCATGCGCAGCTCCTTTCTGCACACCTGGCAAGAAGAACACTGAAAAATCGTAGCTTACATTTTCAAAGGTGCAAATGCAATTGAATTCTTTCTGGCACGAACATATCCACAAAAGAAATTGATGCACCGCAAGGAAGGATGAATAGAGGTTGTTCGTGACACCATTAAGAGGCCGAAAAAAAAAAAAATCTTTGTATAACGAAACATTGTACATGGAAATCTGAAAATATTGTTAATCTGTCTGGGCAATATCCAAATCTATAGAATTTAACACATTGTCAATGTCACGTATAACTACTAATAACAGGTTATAACTATTAATAACAGCTGAATTTAACAAGCTGATAGCGAGAGTACGACTTCGTAAAAATCATTACTACAAAAAAAGTAAGAAAAATATATGTTACAACTTCAACAATGACATCAAGTTATGTGTTACCTTCCGGGCCATTCAGTTCAGCATCATACTTTAACTGCTGCATAGCTTCTACTAGCGGTGGTAAATCTGCATTGTCCGGCAGCTTTGTGGCGAACAGGGGATGCTCTTCCATTTCCTGCGACAAAGAACAAGTATGACTTAGGAGTAATAGTGTTTTCGCACAGAGATACACACAAGTTGCATGTCAGTACTAAGAACTAGTTTAACAATTAAGAGCTATAAGAACTGCACTGAAATCGTGACAATCTTGGGCATACTCCTAGTCGGGCACACGAGAAATCTGTGATTCCTACAAGAAACCATCCATGTTGAGTCATTTTACACTTCTCACTTTCGTGTAGGTAATGATCAACGTACAAATTATGTAAACGACAGCGTGATCTCTGGTTAGAAGCACCGCGGTGCGCGCAATGTAGCACCATATAAAATGGGGTGACAAGTTGGTGACGGCTCGATCATGTTCGTGCCGTAGCGAGGGCTGATCGTACACGTCGATTTCGATCTTCGCAGCAAGTTTAATAGAGCAAAAACAATCACGGTGACGGAACTTGCGGGTTGTTTGCACTGGAACTGGTCACAGATTTGGTTGTCTCGGTATGTTCGCGTCTCACCACATCACTTTAATTTCCGACGAAAGTTAGGGGGGCAATCAGCAAAGTATGATCAATCTCAAAGAACTAAGATGCTATTACAGCAATCGGGTGCCTACCTTTTCCCATGTTTCTTCGTTCCAGCCATCCTGATATTTACTTGGTTTCAAGTTGGCAAAGAACTCCTCCTCATCTTGTTGAAGTTTTTCAAGCACCTTCAGTCTCTCTTCCTCATCCATGTCCCAAGACTTCCGACTGCTTGATCACAGGTATACTTGTGCACGATCGCCAGAAACGCTCCTCGCGATCCTGCGGACCGTTTAAACAACAGAGTCTGAGCTCGACGCCACAGAATCTTCAAACAGAAACCATGTGGTCACGTATCGTCCTTTAGTTGACTTCTCTGCGACATGGCTCGACCTGAAAAGTTTACTTTCAAGTACGCTTTTACGCGCAAGGTGCGCGCAAGCACATATCAAAAGTATAAAAAATTTTCACTAGGTGGAAAACATTATTGCAATCATGTTAAAAGACGCTTTACTTATATTACTAAATTAATATTGTGGAGTTTTAGTTTCGGTTTTGCTATAGACGCCGCTGACGCCACCTCTCAGATGCAAAGAGAAACGAACAAGACGCCATTTGGGAAAGGGATCGAGTCGAGGAATCAGCAGAGAAACTTTTTCCTTGGACATGGAGCGGATACGTTTGCCGATCCTGCTACAAAGTCTCCTACATCCTTAAACAAGTGTCGTCGTGTGATCCCTGTCGAAGTTTTTCGCACAACCTCTCGTGCTAGTTATGACGGGACGTCTCTCCGCGCGGACTGTTTACGGAACGGAGTTGATTAACCGGACCGTCTCCTCGGAAACTTGCCAACCTCGGGACTAGACCTCGGAAAACAGTGAGCGGCCGTGATGATGGGTGAGTGTTACAAGGAACGACCTTCGCGATACCATTTTTCCGCTTACCTAAGCAGCGCGTGCTTGTTGGCAGCGGCCTTTGAGGCCGTCTACCTTTCTTAATTTTGCTCGAGCCTCACGTTGACGGCCAGCGATCGTTGACTTTCGGAGAGAAGTGCTACTGTGTTTCGCTGCTGCAAGAACGCCGTTCCAATTTCGACCTCCGAAATGGTTGTTTCTAGAAGTGAGTATGGCTTGTGACGTTCCCGATTTCAGAACCGTCGTTAATGCGTGTAGCTTCCGTGGCTACTTGCAACGATCGTTGCCCAAATTAGGGCGCTGTAGTACGGGCGTAGTGCCCACATCGCCGCGGTTGTGCCGGAAAGGGTCGCGCGGCTCTTGCTTACAAACATCTGGGTTGACATTCGCGTCACGTCGGCAGCGTCTTTCGAAACGGGACCACGCTGCCTTGACAACGCCGGCCGAAGCCCGAGCGACAGTTTCGAAAGCGCTTCGCCGATCGGCGCCGCGTCGGCCGCACATAAAAGAAGCGGGCGAAAAATCAAAAGAGGAGGCATTTGGCCCGCAGACTGCCGTTTGGCGACGCCGCCAGGATACGGTCAGCCAAGCGTGGGAGGTCGTTCCGGAAGTACAGTCAGCCGCGTAACCTGGATATCTTGCGCGCAGTGAACAAAGCGGGAAGAGGCGGCATTGTTCGAGATCCTCCCTGCTTGACCGCTAAACTTCGAGACCTCCAGTTGCAGACCTCTCGCCGACTTTATAGCTCTCCCCATTTGCAACGATGCCGGTTCGATGGGTCGCTGGCGAGATAATGACTTTGAATGGAGGCACAACCGACCCAGTGATGCAAGATTGGGGCTGGAAGGGCCTTCGCGTTTTCTTTTGGGCTGTTTCTCTTTAACGCTGAATGCGGTTGCATAATGTTGGCAGTCAGTTCGAAGCACTGATAGCCTATCTGTAAAATTAGCTGTGCTTGATCTGTGCCATTTTATGTGTAAGTCAGTTTATGATACCGTTTGAATAGAAAATGTTTTTGTGCACAGAATGTGTGTGCAGGTAGGCCCTGATTGAATGGTATGTAATGACCAAAACAATAACCAAAAAACGGTTATTGAGTGCCATTGTGTTGCATGCAGTTTCAGTGTTGCTTTTGATAAGCAAAATATAACCTACATCAGGAAACTATGGAACATATAGAAATAGTTTTACTGAATTCTAATGAGAGTTCCTAAAGAGTGAAACCAAATTGTAATGCAAGAATGGATTTTGTTATTAGTTTTGCTTATGTGAACATTGAGTGAGATGGTTCTCTCCTACATCTGAACTAAACTTACTGTGGATGTCAAATTTAAGCCGGCTGATTAACAGCAAGATTGTCCTACCGTGCTACAAAACAGGCAGGAAATTCGCCACTTTATATAGGCACCTTACGCATAGTTAGGCGGCGCCACCCTCGGCTATTTGATAGCGCCATCAAATGGCCGTTCTGATGCTTGTTGGGGTGTTGCCTCCAAGATCGGGCGGTGTGCTATCTCGGAGGCGATGATTAAGAGAAGGAGAGAGTGACTTCGTCGGCAAGTTTAAAATCGCCGCATAAGGTTGGCGAGGTGCTCGTTGTGGCAACGAACACCGTGCACATGTTCATAAAGATATGAGTCCTCGAGCTGCGAGACTCAGACGTGTTCATTCGCAGCGCTAACCTCAAGGGAAAGCTCTTGTTTACAGCAAGCCATGTCTACGAAGTCGAGGAGGTAGCAATTGTAGGTGGTTTCAAAATCATCGGGTCATGTGTTCCTCATATTATAATCAATGCAGTGACAAGGCAGGAATTTATTATTGAACTTACCTGCAGCAGTATGCACATTGGGTTTTCGGGTTAACAGCCAAGAAATTCAAGCGACTGCCATGCTGATGTTGCGGGAAAGTATAAACAGACTGTGATTGTTGCTTTGCACATTCATGAGATAATGTCGAACTTGTGCACAAGTCACCAGCTTGCCTGAAGTGCTCTTTCATCATGGAAAGCACATAAGACTTTTGAAGAATCATGAGTCGAAAGCAGAATTTAGTAAGGCTAGAACGGCTTAATTGGTGGCTGTAGCTATGCTTTTTAGGAAGACTAGTGTTCATTGTGGTGTAATGGGGCCAGGTGCTTTAGGTTTGGGGGACACCGAATGCCCATTAGTCATATATACTCCTTGCAGAAATGAACTACCTTTGAAACTAAAATTGCCTGATCCTGTCTATGATGAGAAAGTGCTGCTTTCTGAAAAACAAGACACAGTTCCAAATTTTATTGTTCAAGACGCAGGAACAACAATGATGTCAACATTCTCGTTTGCAGCGAAGCAGTTCGTATGGTTGGGTTGATTTTCTTTTCCGGATGACATTTTGACAACTGTCACTGGAACGATAACCCTACGTCCCAAGCCCTTGCCTTTGTCCAATCAATATGTTTAACCTTATTACAGGTTTGTACTGAGGTGAAGCATACTAAAGTACATTTGTCACTTTGGCACGTGCCGCCTTAGCCATCCCAAAACATCGGCTATTGCTTTGCAAAAAACGCAGTAGTTTGTCATGTGTGCAAGTAACCGCTTGGCAGACTATTAAGGACACATATTTTGGAATGCGAACTCTTTCTAATGCGTAAACGATATTGAAAGAATATCTGCAACAGGACGGCAGCCTGCAAGACGCTGTCGTATTGCTGTCACCACCGTGCCACATGTGTGTGTTCGCTTGTTCTAAAAAGTTATAAATTAGCGCCTGTTAATGGCAGCCCTGACAATGTAGCAGCGGTGTATCTGCTGGCCTAAGTCACTGTTTTAATGTCTGCTAGTCACCCAGCAGAAATTTCGAATTTACTTTCACCAACTTTGTGCACATTACACCCGGTCTCCCGAACAAAACACACGCTACTAAGTGGAAAAGAAATGTACTTCAGGTAACTTTACGATGTGCCCGTTTGTTATCATAAGTTCACCGAAAATGCCGAGCACTTTCTTCAACGAATTAGCTGGGTACAGAGTTTGGGCCGCTGCTTCTCTGATATCCGTGCTGGCAAAAAGCTTCGTACCTGGAGCATTGCTGTAAACACTCTTGTGCCCCACAGTACAGCAGGTTTTGTGCTTTGGACGTGGACTTATTGCAGGTAACGTCGAAAACCTCGGTTTTCGTTTGAAATGTAAATGATCTGGAACAAAACAAAGTGAAGAGCGCGGCCGGAGTCTGCGTAGTGATGCTGCCGCCGCTATAGTAACTATATATGGCTGCTGCTGCTGCGAATCTCAAGTTACACTTGTGCCACCGCTAGAGGTGCCCTCGTCGGTGCTGGAGTTACATCTGCAGGGTACCTTTAGGAACTGGAGGTGCTACTTTTTGGACATGTCTCCAGTCTCTCGACAGTCAGCTTTACTCGCTAAAGAATACCGAAATGGTTAGAAAAACATTTTAAAAATAGTAAAGTCTTTCTTAGTGAGTTACTCACACTTCATCATATGTGGTATTTAGATTTCTAGCCTTTTTCGTGGACCTAAAGATAGTGCAGTTTAAAAATGTGGGCTGATCCCAGAGGTAGTGCAGGCTAAAAAATGTGGGCCGTTATCTGTGGGTATGTTCAATCTAAAAGTGTGGGCCAATTTCTAAGATAGTGCAGTAGAAAAATTGAAGTAGTCCTACTCCCTCACACGAGGAGTGAAACGATAGTGTTGTGCGCAGTGACTCTGCCCTATTCTCACCTCCAGCTTGCTCAGGAAGACATTGTCTTTGATCGACTTCAGCTGGAGGTTGAATCGCCTTTCAACCTTTCTTTTTTTCTTCATGCTTTGCATGAAAGCTTGCATCTTAAACATAGTAAACTGAATGCAGCAAAGCAGTTCTAGTTGACATGTTTCTTATGTCACATTAGTAACAAATATTACAGTTATGTCAACTCCTTCGTCACCCGAAAAGCCTTGAATAACTCCAGGGGCTGTCCCATTGATCTGGAGCAGAGTTTGTCAAGTGTGACTTCTTGTGCAACTTTAGAATGCAACTGTCTTCCTCCACTTGAAGTGGCAACAAATCCACTGGACATCACTCCCTCTACACCCTTTCACGTGGACTCTGCTTCCTTCACATTCGCCAACAATAGAGCTGCTTGCAGCATTCACGAGTACATCTGCTGCTATACCTCCTCCAATCACAAATATGATGGACTCAAAGTGGTAAAGTTACATTTATTCCTAGGTTTTGCAGACTTCATTGCAAGAAAGTCAGAGTGGTAGAATGGTGCTTCATTAATTTTTTCTGAGTCTCTGCGATCACAGAGGAATCAAATCTCAATTTATTGTACAGTCAGCCATGTCAAATATTTTTCTTATAAAAAATTGAATTATCGGCTCAAAATACATACAAAAGGTAATTATTGGCTGTAAGCATTACGACCAAGGAAAAACTATTCGTTTGCCAGTTCTGACAAGGTGGCATGTAGATCATCCTGTCATACATGGTAGCACCTTCAGCAAAGTCATTGTATGGAGGAATATCCAGCAGAATAGAGTGAAATCAAGCCACATTGAGTATGCAAGGGGTTCAGTTTACCTGAAGTTGTGGTTCTTTTCTCTGCCACGATTGAATAAAACTGGTGAAATTAAGCAGTGTACATGTATGCTTGCACTGTGACTGAAGGGTATACATTGTTTGTAGAGTGAGAGTTTCATTCAGTTAGCTTACACTGTTGTAGATCATGCAAACAGCATAAAAATGTGTGTGACAAATTGCATTTTTTGATAAGAAAAGCACTCGTAAGTGAGGACAAGGTCAGCTTATCATAAATTGATATGGTGTTAATCGCACAAATACAATGCCCTTTCGTAGAAGTATCAGCTTCTTGATAGCATGCATCCTGTGCTCTTGTTCTTAATTGTTCGAGTGAATTGTGGCAGAGGCTGTCATGGTTTCTGTCATGTTACTGACCCTGCAGTAAAGAACATCAATACCTAAACAATACTCGTGGAGCTGCTGTCATCGAGTGAAAATGAAAAGGGCAGCTGTTCAACTAGCTCTTATTAACAGACGGGCACTGTGCTTTGGCATGTATTAAGAACCTTTATTATTTTTGTACTATCTCTGTCACAAAAGTGTGCTAAATCAAAGCACGCGCCGCGCATCAGCCAACCCCACCACCGGAGCAAGTTGGCCCCGCGGCAACTTCGACAGAGGGAGAGAACGCATACGCCACAGACAGCCGACGCGATCAACGGATTCTAGAAGCTTCGACAAGATATGCGAAGGTTGCGGTTTCGAGAGAGAGGGCGCGTGCCGAAACACCCTCTCAGACCCCATGCACGGCAAGCAGAGAGAGAGAGGGTAAGACAGCCCGAGCGTGCGCCAACGGATGAGTCACTACCCTCCTCGACGACGCTTCGGGGGCCGTGGTTGAAAACGCGAGAAATGTCTAGAAGATTCCCAGGCTTTGTTCATGCTATCGGATCACGACTCCCTTGGAAAGTTCTAGAAGCGACGGCAAAGGCAATAAAAGCGTTGTGCGGGAACTGGAAGGGGGATCAGACCGCGCCTGTGAAGAAATTTGACGTGAAGACTGGCCGTCTGCGGAAGAAGGGGATTCCCCGGCAAGCTAGTCGATAAGTTCCTCTAGCGTCTGCATTTCCGGAAGAAGTTACTTCTTCGAGATTTGCCTCAAGCTACGCCGAGATCGTCCGGCTCAAGACCAGCACGGGTGAATACGAGTGGACACTTTGTGTTTCTACTCATTCTGTGTGTACGTGTTGGACTCTTAGTGCTTGTCGTTAATTATTTTCCCGAGTTTTGTTAACACCCAGCTGAATTGCATTGTGTTGTGCCTGGCCGAAGTGTGTATGTGTGTGTGTAACTGCCTTGTTTGAGTAATATATTTTGTTGGGTTTTGACAACTCTGGGTTGTGACTCAGTCTTTGGACTACAACGGGCATTCTCTGGCGCACCAGAGGGCCCCTTATTAATTGTCCTTGCTTTCGTGGGGTTATTTTCGGAAGCTGATAAGTCGGCTTTGGAATTTGGCCCGGCGTTGGTGCCTTGTTCACGGGGAGTATGACAATCTCATACCTGCAAACTCCCCAAGTTTTCTGGAAAGTTTATGAAATTGGACTCGTTCTATAATTTTACAATTGCCTCCTAACGGTTTATGAAAAATAAATTCTGTTTACAGAAAAGTTTCACACATTGGTCTCAACCGTACCCTTAAATGGCTTCCGATTGTGAAAGGACACTAGAAGGATACCTGCTTGGGGCAAGCTTATTCACAGAAGTTCTTGTAGCAGCTGAAATCAGCAATGTCGCTGAAAACGTCAATGTGATCTAAAAAGCAGTGTGTTGCTTGACACTTTCCGTTGTTCCAAGTTTTCTGCTGCTGCTTCTGCACTGTGTCTAAAGGTAAATTATCACTAATAAAGAGCGCATGCATCCCACAAAAGGTGTGTGCTCAGGGGAAAAAATAAGTGGTATTGTGCTTCCCCATAAAATCTTTGTGAATATGCAAGTTCACAGTTTGGCAGGTATGCTGTCTTGTTTTTATCCCCCCAATTTGAGCGATGGCTTTTAGAAATTAATGGATTTGAAACAGGCCACGGTACAGTGGAAGAAACGAGAGGAAGATGTGCAGTTTTCCAAAATTTTGTATAGATCTGGAGTGACATTAGAATTCTTGGTGAGAATCGAAACAGTACAGTGCCTGTGCCCAGTTTTGGCACTGCTGTATTGAACTCAAATGCACATGGGGCACTGCATTAAACTGTGGATTTTTTCCCGACTGTTTGTGTGCTCTGCTGGAAATCGGAAGTGTGCAGGCATGCCACAGGTTCCCTCGCATTCTCATCTGTCTGAACTGAATTGGCTTGCCCATGTGCAGATGGCCTGCCCCTACCAGGAGGCTGTGTGGACAGGCGGGGCACCCCTGTTGAGCATGGTGACCGGTACACACCCGAGGGCAAGGACCCCTGTGAGCAGTGCACCTGCCAGCGTGGACGGCCAGACTCCTGCTCCATCACTTCTTGCTACCCGCCAGCCCACTGCCATCAGCCGTACCTTAGGGGCTCGGGCGAGTGCTGCGACTATGCCTGCAACGGCACCACGCTTGGTTCACCTGATGGTTGGCCACTTTGCAAATTCTTTTTTATTCATTCGTGTTTTGGATGCACGGTTCTGTCTGCACAAACGTGTAAGCACTTGTGCTTGGTTCTTGGTGCCTCGTATGTATTTACAAAAGTAGGCTACAGGGCTTATGCCAATGACCCTCTGGGTGCTGGGTGTTCTTGTGAAGTGGAACAGATTTAGTTTATGTTGAAGTAACACATTACCAGGCCTTAAATTCAAATGCTAATTTATTGGAAATATGTTGCTGAACATTAAAAAATACTTAAACCTGGAAATTCAAACAACAATTACAAATTGTGCTAATTACTAATCTTAGTATAGTTAGCATTCCTCAAGTAACGTGGCCTCTTCGTCGCTGCCATTGTCCCTTGAAGGCACCTTGTAATCAACATCGAAGTCCTCTGAATCACAGTTCATAAGTTTCTGCATGGTTTAAAATAAAGGGTGGGCTTTTTGTGGCGATCCGACATGTCGGCAAACAAGAGACACGAGCAACACCAGCAGTAAGGTTTGTCATGCCATCTCTTGTGTAAACACAGAACCTACCATAAAATTTCAGTTTAACCATCTTCTGAGTAGATAGTGCAGCCATTTTAATAGATGTTTAGCATTAATAAATTATCTTGAGTTCAAATATGTATTGGCAGCCAGGCGAGTATACTTGGGCACAACACTCGAAGGTGCAATGATGCAGATATTCCACACTTCTCACAGTGGCCAAGGCAACATTTTTGACAAGAGCGCAGAAAGAACATACATACCAGTGGATGTCGTGCAGGGTATTGTGTAGGAAGCAGGTGGTCATATGATAGCTGTTCAGCCATTGGCAATGCTATGGCACAACACCAGCGCATGTTCAGTTGTGCAAGGAAGCTGTGGCACTCCTTGTGTGTTACATGCACTTGGCTTTTAAAATACCATGAATGTCACTTGTGATGTGGCTGGTTAATTATGCATTTCCCTATGCCCTCCTGCTGTCAGCTAATCAGACTACGCCAGCATACAGTATATGATAAAACTATGTTTGTTGATTTTGAGCTGATGTAATTGGCAATGCACACTCGCTAGTTGGCATTGCAACTATACTGGTAGTACTGTTCCATTCACTTTAAAGATTGCTGTTGTTTAGCTGCACCACACATATTACCCTCGGGCTCCTTAACATGCTACAAACATGCTATAACATGTTCACTGTTGTTGTGCACTTTTGCAACCTGCTTTTCTACGTAGAATTCATATGAAACTTTAGCACGTGCTTTGGAAGCAGCAACATATTTGTATTTATTTATTTATATATACTGCAATCCCCAAAGGGGGATTTTGGCAGGGTTGTCTTTGTCAAATGGAGGGCTTTTTTCTCATTTAGTCTAGAATTTTATAACAGGAGGAATGTATTCCATCTCTACGTCATCCCAGTAAAATGTACACCGTAAACAAGTCTTTTGTGTTCGGCACTTTACATCTGCTACAACGCATTTTCATCCTCTCCTTAGGCAAAACAAAGCTAGAAGGGCTATTCGTTTTCAACTTTGGGTTTATGTTCATGGTAAAGTTCAAGTATTGCACAGTCAATCAGGGTGGTGAGTGACCCCATGCTTGCTGCAGCGGATGCTTGCCTGCACAGCTTGTAGCAGTTTAAGCATTTACAAACTACTGCTGTACAGGGCAGACTGCTGCATTAGCCTTGTGTGGAAATGCAGTTTTGTTTTATGTCACACCCACATGGCAAAACATTTTAGAATCATCTGGGGTCCTAGCCGAAGATGATCTTTAAATGTTTTCAATTGACCACATCTGGTGGTACTTCCACTTTTGCATGACATAGCATTCATTTGTCATACACCATGCAACAGAGCAATCACTAATACCTTGGTGTGCCATTTGCCCATCTGGTCAGCCTGCTTGACAGTTGCGTAGTGTGAAAATAATGACAGTTTTGTGGTGTGGAAATAAATCTTGCGAAAAGTGCACTTTCTACAAGTTTCTTTTATCATGTTTGCTTCTGCTGGGCTAGCCTGTTAGTATGTGCCGAGTTACTCATCTAAGAGTGATCAAGGTTACTGCTTCCATCTTATTAGCTGGCCAGTTGATATGTACTGAAAGTGACACATGCAGGAGTAATGGCTCCATTTTCCCTGGGGAAGCATCCAAGATTGATGTTAGGCAGTTAAACCTTGATTTAACATAGTTAATTAGACCCAAGAATTACGTAGCGAAATCGAGAACTTCTGTAAATGGAAACATTTATGCAAATAACATTATATTTTTTCAAGAGCAATAAAAGATGTAATTTTTGCCTGCATATGCACTTATCATAGACATGGAGCCTATTGAGCGCCTCTCGTGTTCCAATGCGAGAGCGGCAAACCTTCTTAACAAGTTAATGACGGCCATCACCTGAGGTGAATCTTGGGACACGCATGTTTTTCTCCTGTTCTACGCATATTTTCTTCCCGAAAGTTCATTAGACGAGACGTTGAGTTCACTTTGTTGCTATGAGGTTTTCAACGCATTAGGCTTTATGAATGTGTACCAGGGAATCGAAAACATGTCATTAAATCAACAATTTCGTAAAAGTGTGTTTCATTAAGACGCGGTTTGACTGTAATCAGCAGGTTATTGTGATTGCACTCTAAAACAACGGGCTTGTGAGAAAGTGTTGTGGCCCATTAGACTATAATCCATCTTTTTTTTTTTTCAATTTTTTTTTTTTCACTTTGGCGTCAGGAGCAGATGTGCAGAGTGCCACTACCCTGGGCCTTCGGATGGTGGCCAGCACGGTGGCATCGTTTCTCATTGTGGCTCTGCTGCTGTTCATGATCCATCGACTCCGCAAGAGGCGCCTGCTGGTCATGATACGAAGTCAGTTTTGAATTCCTTTCCTTTTTGGAAGAAAATAACTCGCATTGATGTGTCAAATTAACAGGTGCAGTGAGCTGTGTGTAACATTGTTTGGTTTACCAGGTTAACCCACAATTTCCTTCTATTCGATGAAGAGCAGCCTACGTTCACACTATCTCAAGAACAGTGAACTGTTTCGCACATTTCAATTTCCTGCCCCTGCTGTGAAACGACAATTCTTTTGACATGTTTTACAAATGTTTGGTACTGTTTTCACACTGCACTATTAGTGCTTGGTGACAAATCCCTTACTTCTGTCAAAAACACATTTATACACCTAAATGCAAAAGACTTTCTACACCATCTCTACCTAAATGCATCGTTAGAATCAAGCTCTTAACCCTTTGCCTCTTACTATCAACCTTGTGTCATAAGTCTGCAGTAAATGTGGTCAAAGTTTGTTGCAGCTGGGATGGCTGCTGTGCTGCCCAACTGCTAATTTAGTGCTACTACTTTGCTCGGGTGTGCTTTATTACGGCAAATCATATACCCTATTACAATTTTGCAGTATGCAACAACTTGTTGCAGTGTTGGACATAGCAAAGCAACTTTTCCTTTTAGTGAGCTCAAGCGAATAAGCTCAAAATAAAAAATTTAAGCGTCAGCAAAATCAACTTACTAATTCAGTATTCTCAGTGTCTGAATGATATAAGGAGTAAAAACATGCATTTGTGATTACATCTTGGAATCAGTCACCAGTGGGCATCACCTGCATGCGCATAATTTTTTTTCACTGAACTTTTGTCTGCTGAATGGTACTTTTTTGTAATGTATGGTTGACCTGGCCGACAGGGCTGAATGGGTGTCGGGCAGCGGCCAGCCTGGAAGAGGCCTGCCTGGCGCGGCAGCTGGCACTTGAAGAACAGGGCGTGGGCTTCCTGGGTGGCTTCTGCCCTGACCCTCCTCCTCCGTATACCTTCTGGAAGCCCCCAGAGGCTTATGTGCCCCCTGGAGAGGCCCCACCTCCTTACGATGCTCCTCCTGCACTACTCGACCGACAGCAGCAGCAGCTGGTTGGTGCTTCAACACCTACATCTCTCTAACAGTAATATTGTGACACTTGATCTGGTTCTTGCCGATTCATCTTTAGCCCCTTGTTGGTGGTTATAGATGAACCAGTAAGAACCAAGAGGAGCTCATGTGTAGGGAGGTACCCGACACGCAGTTCAGGTGACATGTCAAATGTAGCAGTCGTTGTTCCAATGTCATTTCTTTTTGTAGTCTGAGCAGGGACCCTCCTACTTGGTGATAAGAAAGGTATAGAATTGAGCCAAAGGAATCCATACGTTATATACTGGGTCTAGTTTCTTTTTTGGGTGTGTTGTGACACCTTTTGGGAACTTCTTTATCTGTTGATGGATTTCACTTATCAGCATCTACGTACGTGGGCAGCACGTTTTTAGGGACAAATTAGCATTCGCCGGATAATTCGAACTTCGCTGGTCGCAATGCATGCTCTCGATTTCAATGGTGACTACAGCGGCGGCGTCCGTCTTGGCAGCGCTTAAGGTACAGTGTAGGTCGCTTAAAACGCAAGTTGCTGGAGTCGCGAATATCCGCACTATAAGCGGTACTGCTCTATAACCAAAACAACGATCTTCAAGGCCTGCACATATGCAAAACATGTAGACCAAGTAGCCGTGCGTATCCGAGAATCGAAGCGTGTGACCGGGAGTTTTGCATCGGTTTAAATTTATGAACGTTAAAAGGTTAATGTCGAAGTGCCCACAGTCTCCGCATGAAGCAAAGTAATAATAATAATAATAAAAAAGTCACGGCGACTGAAGTTTCAGGCACAGTGTCTCATCTGATTTCTTGGACTGATTGGTGTGCACGGTGTCGAAAACATGGCGACCGTGGACCAAGTTGCCGCCATGATAGTGTTGCCGGGCCCTCACTTTCGATATCAAGGTAGTTTCTCGGCTTTCCATGTGCCATATAGCCATTGCAACGCATTTCGTTGACTCGGCACCAAACCACAACTTTGGTCGCCGACGAGGCATGCTGGTTACTCCTAGCCGGCGGTGGTGTTGGGTGGCATGTCGTCGCGGGCAGCTTGTGCTTAGTACGTTCGTACCTGTAGACAATTACATGGAGACTACGCATGCGATCATGCACATGGGCTCAACTGACAGCAACACGTACGAAGCGGAGTTTGGTTTCTCGGGCGATCATCCGTGGCAAATGCTGCGGATGCCTACTAAGTTTGTATGTGCGCACACTGGTATGAACGGTGAAAGCTCGCAAGTGCCCATAAAGCCTAATGGCTCCAAACTAAATTTCTGGAACACTGCTTAAACTGACAGTGTCGCACGTGCGATATCTGCACTTCACAATGCACATCGCGACGGGTACTCAGAAACTGAAGCTGCGTTCAGTGCAAAGCTGATAAACAGCCGAGCAAAATGCTTCTCCGTCGCTTAGGCAACCACTGCGTGCCCGCATCATGCTGCCGCTGCTTTTTTTTTTTTTTTTTTATGTTCGATAGTTCGTTCATTCGCTCGGCGTCTCATGCTCCTCCTTCGCAACACCCTCGTTGCTGTCCTCTCCCATTGGCGGGTGCACCTCGTTGAGAAGTGCGCTCGCTACTGCGCTTATCGGCGGGATTTTTGCACGGAAGCTGCATTATAACCGGTATTTCGTCTCACGTGGCTGCACTGTAAGCGGTATGCGTGTACATGGAGTTCCATGGGAGGGTAAATGGGAGTCAGAAGAGGCTGCATTGTAGCCAGTTCTGCACTATAAACGGTTACGTTATGAGTGGTCTAAGCTGTACAATTAATGCGTCAAACACACGTTACCTCCCGTCAAAAATGCCTATTTTTGGTCTGGCCCAGGAGAATATTAAAGTGAAAACGGTAGCTCACAGTGGACTATTCCAGAATTCTAACCGTGCGCATTTTTTTCCATGAAGATTTGCCCTAAAGTAGCTTATGCAGTGCAAGCCATTACGAAACCAAAACAGCGTTTGCAGCAGCCTATTGTCAGAGCCAGCCTAGCCAGCATTATAGCCATCACAAGATGGTGGACCATGGATAACAACAGAACAAACGTTGGACAGAACGACTATAGCATGAGTTCTCGCGTAGCATGACGATGGTGCACCGCTTGTGGTCTGATTACGAAAGCTCATTCAAACCATAAGGTATTTTACATGTTAAGCTATCGGCAATAAGTCGTGTCACATGTTCTTGGTGTTCCGAAGAATTGCATGCGTTGCATGACGAACTAGCGAAGGGGTTAGTCTAGGCGTGGGTCACAATCCTGTTGACAATCCTTGCGGAGTCATTTGATAAATGCAGAATATCAAACACGCTATGGACAGTACGAAGAATCATGAATGCTATATTTTTGATCATAGGCTGCAATAAAGTGCTAGTCTGAGAGATGATGATGGACATTAAATACATTTCCATGCTGTGAAGGTAAAGTTAACTGCATGGTTTTGTCTTTCTTATCGACAGAGTCCACAGTCACTGGAAATGCTTTTCAGTTTAAAATGGTCTCTCCAAAGCATGCATGTGTGGATATTGGTATGCTACACTCATGACCTTGATTTCTTATAGAACCTTCATTCACGGGTGGTTTGCTCACACTATGTTTCCACTAGCTTTTAGTGAACTTGCACACAAGCTATGCATTTGCTTCTGTACAAAATATTTGTGCTGTAATGATTGTACAGGAAGTCGCGCCCAACTCTGCCGAGCCATTGCCACGTGTTGCGTCGGCCACGCCTCCGTTGCTGTGTGGAGGCTCGTCAACCAGCAGCGAAGCAGGGGAGCTGCCTCAACAGCAACGAGCAATTCGCTCAGATGCATACTATGAGGATGGGTTACGACACGTGACGGTTGTGCTCGTCGGGGACCAAGCAGCACGCAGGCGACTGTCACACTGCGAGCCATCCGTTCGACACCTGGTTCAAGACGGCGACAAGCGGCTAAGCTTGCAGGTGATTAGCTGGTGCAAATACCTTACTTTCGCGTGTATAACCTGTCTGTGCAGGTAATCTGTATTCCGAGTTACAGCCCTTAGGAAAAAGGGGAAAAAAATATCTGCCCATTTGGCCTGTTCAGAACAACATTCGGAACGAGAAATGCGGAACGTCCAGCATGTCTTCCGCTTCGTTTACTCTCCAGTTGTAGAAAACACTCGTACATGAATTTACAAGACGTACTATCATAATTAGGGGTGTGTGAATACCAAATAGTAGATTCCGAATTAAATCGAGTTAAGAAAACCAGAACGCTTTTTACTAAATATAATGCTTACAAATTTTGGGCATGAAATTAAGGCACTGCACATGCTTGGGAGTCTCCTAGCATTGCATAACAAGAATGTTGCAAGCTTTCAGTAACTTAGGTACATAGAAATCGAGGCATACAGTACGGTCTACTCTTATTGAAGGGAACACCAAATTAGTATGCCAGCACTGATTGCAGCTCAGTTCTAGTATATGTAGGTCCGGAAAATATTTTTTTATCAATATAAATTCTGTTGAACAAAATCAAGTGTTCTTTATTTTTTTCTTTCCTCTCTAAAACTAATGAATTACCGACGTTCTGTTATACTGAATACAAATGAGGTTCTCAGTATAACAGTGGACTTGTGTTTTGTCGCAGCCTTTCATTTATTGCATAGAAAGTGTTCCTTTCAAGTTTTTCTGCAAAATACAAAAGGTCCAAACCATAGAGTTTCCTGCAATAATTACTCGAGGGAACTCTGGTGCTGGAATCGTTCAGCCACCATGGGAATGATGGGTAATTACGTGGATTTGTCTGTTTTTCGTGCTTGTAGATTCAGATGTTCTTGTTGCTTTGTTTATTATACTCTTAATCCGCATTCATTGTCCTAAATTTCAGAGCAATCTGTGCTTTTCTACATGCAGAAGACTTGTGAGCACGCACAATCACTTCTAATTGCGACAGTTCAGCCTGTCTAAGTGGCCGAATTGAAATGCGCCAAGCGTCTCAACGCGCAAAATGCACCAGTGAGAAATTCAAAAGTACATTCTATGCCGCTTGTCGATGCATGCGTCCGTGCCGTAATGGTTTAAATATCGGGCTCCTGTTCTAGAGGTCCTGTGTTCAAATGCTCCCATGGGACAATTTTAATAACGTTTATGTAATTATTTATTAGGCAGTACTTTGTTGAAAACAATGAGTTTACAAAGTCGCAAAGCCGTTTGAAGCCGAAGGACGAATTTTAGGCAAATCCATGTACTTACCCGTCATTCCCATGCTGGCTGAACTTGCAACTCACGTAGACTCAAGTGCCAGGGTTCTCTCTAGTAATTACCTATTGTACGAAACTGTATGGTCTAAACCAACTTTGTGGCTGTTGGGTTATCGTAAGGCCAATCTGTGCGACAGACAAAAGGACCGCGCATCGTGTGACTCTATCACCGCTCCGTGTGTAGCCGGTGCTGACGATAGGGCAGGCGCCGTCCGCACCGTTTCGTTGTCAGGTTTGGCGAGAATTCTAGCTCCCCCCCCCTTCACTTATCTCCCTCCTCATTCATCTGCCGTCTCTTGCTTTCATTTCGGAGGCGGTTTGTCGGCTTTCTGAGTGTCGCGCTGCTGCTGTGATTCGATCTGCGTCGGTTCGGCGCCAAACCGTAACTTTAGTCGCCAAAGCCTGATGCAGCGCCAATTTTGCCTAGTGGCTTAGCAGTGTGGCCGTGACAAAAGTTTGTTGCCGGCTGATGTGGTAATGGGCTGCAAGCCGTCATGGAATGCTTGCCATTATATGTTTGTACGGGTGGCTTATCGGTGATCGTTCCCGAGATAACACATGTGGGTTAGATCGACAACTGCTGAAGCAACGACAAGTTTGTCGCTGCGTATACAACCTGAAGAAAGAAGCTCGAGAACAAGTTAAAGACCGCACAAAGAGCGATGGAATGAAAAATGTTAGGCCTGACATTAAGAGACGGGAAAAGAGCGGTGTGGATCGGAGAACAAACAGGGATAGCCGATATTGTAGTTGACATTAAGCAGAAAAATGGAGCTGGGCAGGCCATGTAATGCGTAGGATGGATAACCGGTGGATCATTAGAGTTGCTGAATGGATACCAAGAGAAGGGAAGCGCAGTCGAGGTCGGCAGAAAACCAGATGGGATGAGGAAGTTAGGAAATTTGCAGGCGCAAGTTGGAATACGCTAGCGCAAGACAGGGGTAATTGGAGATCACAGGGAGAGGCCTTTGTCCTGCAGTAGACATAAATATAGGCTGATGATGATGATGATAGAACCTGATCGACCTGATCTTTGCACATGCTTTCGCACTTCCCAAATTACGCATTGCTTTTGTTGCCGTTCCCTCTGCCTGCGTCTTGTTATCATTTCGATCGGTTCTGTTGACTTGGCTGAACCTAGTACCAACAGAGGCGGCCCCGGCCAATGTGGCGCGTTTGGCCACTGTGTGTGTGATCCCCGCATGGGGCCAACGTCGGGAAGCACTTGCAGTGACGAAGTCCGGTCCGCTTCTGCATCAGCTGGGGCGGTTCATCCGCGGCGTGCACAGTGCTCCTTTTGTCCCGAAAGTGAAGTGAAACACTCGCTTGGGCGGCATCGAGCACAAGGGGCTCGGCGGTGCGCACTACACTGCACAGGTGTCTACACGAAATACAGTCGAATCCTCCTACAATGAATGCCGCTACAACGAAATTTCCGTCACAACGCACAACGGAGATTTTCCAATTCTCCGTCAGCTGCCCATAGAAAGTAATAAAAAAAAAGTCCCTTCATAATGAAGGTGTTTTATTCGGTATTTCTGCTTCAACAAACTTTTCGAGAACGAAACTGGGACTGAATTGAAATTGGAACTGCCGAGTAGTCAAATTAGAAGGCCCTTCCAAAGCTGTGACGATCGTACGTCCGCTTGAACGAGGTTTTTGCGTATGAAATCAAATTCAAAGTACTGATTTCAGCCACTGCAATCAATAGCCACACATGGTCATCACGTGCCTGCGCGAGACTGCAGGGGATCACCGCAATAGCTGCCGTTTTCTGTCGTCTGTGTCCGGTCGAAAGGGCTACGCCAACAAAGAAGCGTAAATTTCTCTCTCTCTCGAGGTTCTGGCACATACAATCGCCGGGGCAGAAAGCGGAAGGAAGAAATCTCGCAGTAAGCATCGATTGCGATAGCAGATTAGTAGACAGTTATACAAACTAAGGATAGTAGTTTTATTGTCCGTATAAACTTGTAAACATTCGCTAACTAAATTACCGAGCACGGTGTCGCATGCGCATAGGTAAACATCACCACATCTCGCTCGATGACTGCTGCGATGACTGCTGCGATGACTCGATGACGTTGGAGTGAGAAGGTGCGGCAATAGCAGCGAGCGAATTGACCTCCGTGCCGTCTCTCGCTTCACCGCGAACTAAATGTTGAAAGCACAGCGCACACGACTCCAGCGGCACTAGTTGCACTTTGCCCACATTGCAGATTGCTTAGAAGATGAGGCCCGCGTGTGTGCTCACTTTGTGCAGATCGCAGATTGCTTTCAACATAGCGCTCAAGTGGCTGCGCTGCAGCGTCTGCTGTCAACAAGATGCTAATGTCTCGTCGTCTGGGAAAAATGACAATCTGCTAGGACACACCGACTCCGACAACTGCTTTGAATGTAATGGATCCTTTTCACCTCATCAGAAAAGTTATCAGAACCCACGACAATGACATTGCAATGGCTCTTTTAACGGACTTTGAGACTCGCATAACGCCTTTGCTTACCGTGAAGCGCAAGAAATCCAGGCTGACCGACTTCTGGAAATAAAACTTCTGGCAAGCGCAAGCTTGCCAAGCTTGCCGACTTTGTCATAAATATGCAGTGAAATTGTGATAATTCAAACCGTTTCATTGTGACGGTGCATGTGCCGGAAAATGAGTGTTTTGCGATCAGCCGGGCATGCGCGTTGGGTTAGGCGTCGGCCGCAATGTACGAAAAATGCTGTAACAGCAGCGCGAAATGCATTCTCTTGTGAATTTGACGCTTTATCGACTGCCTTCTGTACGTTGCAACCTTTGCCCCCACGCCATTGCAAAGATTTCCCGGCCGATGGTTTTCGGTTTCGTTCGCGGCTTTGCCGTTTAGCGTACTTATATATGCATACCAATTTCGCGTCAACGAAGTTCCGCCACAATGAAATTTTTCGCGTGTCCCGTGAATTTCATTGTAGCGGGACTCGACTATATATCGAATATTCGAGAAATTGAATGGTAGATAATAGATATTCTATTCGTGAAACAAAAATTCGAACATTCACTATTCGATTTGGTGATATTCTATATTCGCACAACCCTATTCATAATTCATATCTGTCTTTCATTCATATCCATCCTGTACCTGCTGGATGTGCATCTTTGTGCCTCTCAAAAGGTCAGCATACCCAAAAGTAACACGGTTACACTCTCATTTACGCCGATGACTTCTAAAGATTGGGAGCACCTTTCAGGGTTTGTAGTGAGAACGAGTGACCCCACTCATTAATGAACTGCACTGTTAACCTTTTTTTTTTTTTTTGGTTAACTCGTCTGTAACCATTGTGCAATGTTGCACTTGTATCTATGCTTCATTTTTCACTAGCTTGTGTTTTTTTCTGCATCTTTACGTGATACTGATTGTTATGATTTCATGCTACTGCCTAAATTTACGATCTACCTGTTGTAGTTTATATACGAATATGTAATCACCCATCCCCTCTGTATTGTACCTATGTACCTTGAGGGTAAAATTAATAAATAAAAGCAACTTGACACAATTGTCGGCACAAAGCAAACCTCTAAAACAAATTTTATCTTGTGCCTATAGTCACAGACATTTGCAGCTGTTCTTTAGTGAAGCATGGTGTGACTTCACAGCCATGTGGAGTGCATTTGTATGTGAAATTTACCTTTAATTTATTGAATTCTTGGTTCAAGTTATGGATGCAAAAATACCATTTCTTGGAGGATCAATAACGTTGAGTAGAGAAAAGTTATAGGGTGAACAAATAACACTGGTCTCTGCACTTCATTCCTGGCTCTTAAGGAACGCCTTAGTCCAACCTCAGAGTCACATAAACAAAGTATGGGGAAAAACATGGGGAATGCTGGAGATGGAAATTCAAGACGATGAGCAACACGAAAACAAGGTGAGAGCAGGAGCCAACGTTTAGACAAGTGGACTTGTTGAGATAAACGATATTGAAAAAGGCAAGTCCACTTGTCGAAACGTTGGCTCCTGCTTTCACCTTGTTCTCGTGTTGCTCATAAGCAAAGTATGAAGTACAGTACAGTAGAAGCTCGTTCATACGTTTTCAAAAAATGCGCGAAAAATAAGCGTACGATCCGGGAAAACGTACGGTCCGAATCCAGTAAAAATTGAAGCTGACAAGCCCATATTGAGGTGCAAAGGCAGAAAACATTTCTTGCAAAACATAGCTACAGTCGAATCTCGTTAATTCAAACTGACGCTGTGGCGCCGTCAAAGTTATGTTTATTCCAATGGGCGAGAACGCTCGGTAATTCGAACGCGAAAGCATTTGCGAAGGTTAATTCGAACATAACCGCGCACTGACAATGGTCTCAGCAGCACGCCAAATCACGTGGAGGCGCCTCCAACTGGCAATGCTCCGACACCGCCATAAAGCAAAAGCTTAGGAGAGACCCCTCAACACCGCGCTGAGAAATAAAAATGAAAGAAAAAAATTCCGCGGCGAAAATTTCCTCTCTCAAATGGTAAGGTCGCCTTTCAGGGTCGCGCTGGAACACGCGTGCACGCGCCGACGTCTCAGCCAACGCAGCGGACTGCAGCACAGAGGGAAGCAACGCGGAGGCCCAGTTCGGCCAACGAAACTGCCCACGCTGGCCAACGCTCGCTTCAACGGCAGAAAACGAAACTTAGGGGAGCAGGTTAAGCTGGTGCCGGGCCGGCGGGCACGCACGGAGAGTCGAAGGTGAGGGAGCTCGTATACGCCCGCTCCCTGAAGTTTTCTTCACTGCCGTTATCGGGATGCGAGAGAGAGAGAGATTGTGGTTGTGAAGAGGAAGAGGCGCTATCGGGATGCGAGCGTTGGCCGGCGTGGGCAGTTCCGTGGCCCTCGCTCGCTATGTGCTTGCGCGCCGCGATATTTCACGACTCGCACTGTTGGTACGTAGCGCTATGGTGCACAAATACGTCAAAAATAAGTCCTTCTTTTAATTCGAACATATTTTTGGGCCCCTTCGAGTTCAAATTATTGAGATTTGACTGTATTTTCTGCTGGTGCATCACACTCTTGGACAGGAACAACTCCTTTTGTGTACATTGCAGACTCTTGTCCACATTTTCATTGTCTTTCGTGCGAAAGAAGCTTTCTAAGGCTTCCAGGCCAGCAAGGACTTCGGCGAAGGTAGCTGGTGGGCGCAAGCCTTCGTTCTCGCCGCCGTCTTCAGGCGCCTCGTCCGCCACCACCTCTGCTACGATCTTGGCGAGTTGTAGCGCCCCGCGCCACGCGTGCCGCGTCCCCCTGTTTTCGCTGCTTAGTAGTTCGCGTTGAAGCCAGGGGCGAGGTAGCGCAAAGGTCAATTCGCTCGCCGCTGCTGCCGCGCTTCGTCACTTCGGGCGAACGAGCAATGGAGAGAAGTCGCGGAGGGGGGGATTGAGCACTGCAGAGAAGCTGCGCGGTGGCTGTCTGCCACTTAGCGCTTCACCTCTTCTCTGCCACTTAGCAGAGACTCGTCTGCCACTTAGCGGCCTTTTGCACACCTGAATGATAATTTTTCACTGCAGAATGTATCATACGACCGCAGTTTGCCGCAATGCTGAACGTTGCTGCCGAATAATTGTATTTTCCGGGAACGTATTAACCAGAATGTATTAACACATTCCTCTATGGGGTTATGTTTATTTTTCGCGATTGCGAACGTAGGAGCTGGGAAATCGTATTAAGCGGGAACGTATCAGCGAGGTTGTACTGTATATGCTCGTTAACTCGAACTCTGATATCTCGAAATATCGGCTAAGCCGGAAATTTTTTTCTGGCCCATGTGTCAACCCATGTGTTTTTCACCACTTATCTTGAAACTATTTTGCGCCAGACTCCAGATATCTGGAAATCTCGACTTTGAAAAAAGGCAATGGGGCAGCATTGGCAGCATTATTTGCACTAACTTTTCACCCGGCGGCAGCTCGCTAGCCTAACCAGACGCCGTGCTCCCAGTTAACTTCCCCCCTTCTTTCAATCACTGCTCGCGCACACTTGCTCGGACTACTGGCTGCTATTTTGTTGTGGCCTCACGGCAGCAGCGTTGAACCTGGAGTCGAGGCCTCTCTTTTTTTTTTCCTGTCTCATTTAGGACTCTGTCAGTGATGCATAAATGTGGTCATGGCATACTAATTGTGACCTTGAGCAAGATGATCGGCAATATTGAGCACACTCAATAAGCCTTTACGCTGCACCCAAAAGATGCTGCGTGGCCACAGCATTTCAGCAAGATCGCTGCTCGATAAGGATGCTCGCTTCAGGCTCTCGCAATGGTGAGATGTAAATGCCATGTCACTCGTGGGTGTCTGCTAAAGGCTTGGCAATTGCACTTTTCTGTAGTTCGGTTTTAGCTTTCGAAGTGGAATGGTCTGGAATTTGTTACGGTGCACAAAGTAGCCATGTCAGCTTTTTGGATGTCTAGAAGCAGTTATGCATAGATGACTGACTTCAAATATATCTATATAGTATTTATATACTATATACTTCAAATGACTGACTTCAAAGCCATATAAACAGTACCCCTAGTTTGACTACAATTTAGAGAAAATGGGCAGATTTAATGTAAGTACATTCTGTCAGAAAAAGGTACTGTATTTACTCGCATAATGAATGCACTCGCATAATGAACGCGCTCCCAACCTTTCCAATTAGAAAGTGAGTTTTTTTCTTTTCCTCGCACAATGATCACACCCCGAGCTTGCTGCTGTGAAGTACAAGACACACTGTGCGATTCGGTGTCTGACGCGCCGTAATGCTGTATTGGACGCCAGACGTGTGAAAAAAGTAGGAGACACAGTACAATTTGGCATCCGATACGGCATCTGACACACCAGAATGGCAGCCGGGTCCAAGGTGTTTTGCCATGCCACAGCGCCATATCACGCACTATGGCACGACAAAACACTGCGGTTCTGGTGTGTCGGACGCCGAATCGTACCGTGTCTCCCCTACTTTTTAGTGGTGACCACAAAAAAAAAAAGATTGCTCAAAATTTTATCCCGCATGATGAATGCACTCCACAACTTCTCGCTAATTTTGGGGGAATAATGTGTTTTGGGGAATAACCACGTTCTTGCTGTGCTTCTCAACCCGGTACTGCAGAGCATGCTTGGCTTTTTCCTTCCTTTCAGCGCTGCGTTATTTTTTTATGCGAGTAATTACGGTATAAGCAAAGTCATCACGGCATTATGCATTTCCATGATTTCATACATGATTCGCCTCATCAACGTATGGAAGGGAACAGAAACACATTGCAGCTCGCAACACAGAAATTCGTTGCCAGCTATGCTCCTGAGGTGAATGGTACAGTGCTCGTACTCATCCTGTCATTACACAAATGGCGGCAAAATGAGAAAAGGGAAAACACACCTAATGCGAAAGACACATTCAGCGGAAAAATGGAGTTAAAAATTTGTTATCAGGTCAGTTCACTGTGCAGGCTTTCACTTTCGGAGTGTCAACAATGAGCTGTGTAGAAGCCTGCAATACACAGATAGAATGAAAGGGATTGTTGACATCTGAAGAATGTGCATAGGCTCAGTCTTTTGCTTGATGCTACATTAAGGTGAATGCTATCCTTCCATTTCATGAAGTTATAGCTCTTCAGGCCCTTGCACTGCTTCTTCAGTTGCTAAAGTAGCTTGAAGCTGAGCATGTGCAGCTTGCTTTGTGACTTGGACATTGACTGCTACTGCCTCTCTTTCCAGGGCCCTCCTTCAAGTCAAAACAACAATGTGTACCCTGACCCAACTTCCTGGGGTGGGGAAGGTGAAGAAGGAGGAAGTGAGACGAGTTCAAGCTGCACTGCTAGCGTTGACGACCGTCAAGGTGCATTCAGTCCTACCAGTAGCGAGTCCAGTGCTTCCGCAGATGCCCCGGAAGTCGACCAAGTTCCACAGCCAGCAGCCGCTGCTGCCGCGGACCCACCCAGGGCGAGGCATCCCTTAGACAGGACGCTGCAAAGGTTAAAACGCTTTTCTATGCCAAAGCGCAAGGTTTCCAAGAAGGCCCCCGCAGCTGGAGCATCGTCGTCGGCCGAAGGCATCGCAACGTCTTGCTGTCTCGGCCACAGCTCGGGCATGGAGTCGGACAAGAGCCGAACCAGGGAATCCAAGGCTGCGAGTTCTTCCCCACAGGGTATTCAACAGCTGCCTGAAAGCAGTGGTGGCCTCGAACGACTGTCTGCTCTGCCACCAGAAGCGCGGCACTCTTCCGCTGCGTGCCAGGAGAGTGCAGAA
Organism: Dermacentor silvarum; assembly: GCF_013339745.2. Classification (NCBI taxonomy): domain Eukaryota; kingdom Metazoa; phylum Arthropoda; class Arachnida; order Ixodida; family Ixodidae; genus Dermacentor; species Dermacentor silvarum. The sequence continues at coordinate 234,842,144 of NC_051156.1, forward strand.
GACAAGGCCACAAGAAAGAAAACGAGCAAAAGAAAGCTGTTCTCACTCCCCTCGTGGGACAGCTCAGTTTTGCGGAGAGTGCCGGAAGGCCGCAGCGAAGTGCGTGATCTATCAGGAGCCCACATTGCATCGGAAGCAGCTGCGCCCACTGCGGGGATGGTGAGGGACGTGGTGCGGCCCTGCTCCCTAGACCTTCCAACGGCCACGTCGACGCCCAAGAATCTTAACTCTGCCTGCCCTGTGGTCATCACAGTCAAGTGCAGGCCCGTGAGGACAGAACAGCCCAGTAATGGTTTGTCGAATCACCAGGCAGAGTCGCCTCGTTCTTCTTCGTCGGCATCTGCCTCCTCAAAAACGAACAAACAGCGGACAACGGAGATTACTGGTGCAGAACCGAAGCCAAACGGCTCAGTGACTGTGCAGTCGTACGTGGAGGCAGTGCACACCATTCCACGACAGAGTGTCGCGAGGCAGGTGGCTCGGCTGGAGGCGCAGGGTTTCCGGCCACCTGATGCTTCGTGCACCTTGCAGAAGCACTGCCGTAGTGCGTCACATGACAGTCGGTGCCAGGAACGGCAACACTGTAAAGCACGTGAAGGACAATCGACCTCACACCCAGCTGCTCCCTTTTGAGTGCGCGGTCTCTCATTCACCCACAGAGATTGGAGGACTGATCAGTGATGGTGTTCCTTCCTTGTATGAAATAAACTGATAGCTTTTTAGTGTAGGAAATGTCGTAGGAGCAGTGAGTAGGCGTAAGCAATTCTAGATACCCAAGATTTGTGTGAGTCATGTGTGTGGTACTTGAAGTGAATGCTCAAGCAAGTTATTTGTACCGGTGTGACGCTTTGGCTAATAATCAAGAAAGTTCGAGCTTAAGTGGTGATGCAAAAGGCCATTTTGTATGCGTGGAGGATATCAAGGTGCTAAACTGCTAGCTTTAAACATCAGGGGTACTGAGGGGCTTAATATTTAGTAGCAACTATGTGAAGTCAAGCAGTACAAGAGGAATGAACATTGAAAAAAAAAAAATTGAACTATAAAATTAATAACTCATAATTAAATTTACCATAAGCTTAATTATGAACACAAGGTTGTCTTCTCTTTCTTTTTTCTTCCTCACTTCCATTATTGTAAATTTTAGGTATATCTCAAGTTTAATTGTCATTTGCTAGCAATTTCACTGTTAAATAAGAAATGTTATTTTCCCCAGTGCTTTCCTTGGTTTCATTGTCTGTTGGCTTCATACAGTTATAAACTAGTTTTTTTTGTCCATGTTGCTAACTACATTTAAAAAGCTAATGTAAAAGCAGCAAGACTGATGCTACATATTCGGGAAATATAATTTTATCTTCCTGTGCTTGAATCTTTATTGTTTCATAACATGATAAGTGGGATATTTCTTTTTTTTTTATGACTATATGCCACATACAAATGTTCAAGAAATGGGACCAGAGTTTTGATTGCCTATTTGTATTTTAATGTTGTGGCAGGAATGTTTTATTTCATTGCATTATGCGAAACTTGCATCTGCCAATTTAGCTACTTATCAAATTGAAGTAAATGATCATCATTGGTTAACTTTTTTTTTCGAAACGGGATCTGGGCTGGGATAATGTAAAGCTATTGCAATATGTTTTTATTACAAATCCGCCATTAGCCCTCTGTGAGAGGTCGAAAGGCTTGGGCTTCACTTGGGTGTAGCGCTCGATCACATGGGCGGAGCCCGAGCCATTTTGAACTATCAGAGAGGGCTAATTTTGGAGTTGGATAAAAACAGATAGGAATAGTTTTACATTATTATTCTGGCACTGAATACAACCTATTTCGTGGGTGTTAACATTGCCAATGCCGTGCTGTGAATCTAGTTTTCTTTTCATCAACATTGGTTAGCTTTTGGAGGTGACAAGAATGTTTCCGTTCAACAAGGTGTGGAGCAGAAAGGTGCATCTATGTAGGGTGACAGTGCTAGTTAGTGTATATGTGTGCATTTTGTGAGATGGTGTTCATTGACTGCTAATTTCCTACTTCATATTTATTAAGCTACAATTGTACGCTCAACATGCCATAGGTTCCCTTCAGTGAGTGCAAAAATGCCTATGTGGTCTTTCGAGGAGATCAAATGGGAGGATATCAAATGTATGGTGATATTGCACATCTTCAGGCAACTTGTACCTGCAGACCAGCTCCAGTCCACTAATTTGCTTTTACAAGAGCTTCTGTGTCTGCAAAAAAACTATGCATGCAAAGAAAACAGTACTGCAGTCATGGCAGCCCACTTATCACATTTTTATTAATTGCTCAAGCTAAGTAATGTTTTATGGTTCACTTGCATAATGCTGGCAAGCGAAGTTGAAAAATAATAAAATTTTATAACTCGTGTCTGACGTTCACCAATGTGGAAAAATGAGAACTACTTTTATGTAAGCGCAATAGGAAGGCTTCAAATGATGAAATCTTTTTTTTTTTAGCATTCATAATCTGTTGCATCCAATAAATGTCGAGCAATTTGCATTCCTTTGATTTAAGAAAGAAAGCGTTGATTGAATCTATTTGCAAGGTACGTTGTACTATATTGTTGCCTCTGTCCAAGGTATTGTCTTTTTATGGCATTTGTGGCCTACTATTGAATATATACAAACTTCCAGGAAGTCTGCAATTCTTATCGCAGTGCCACTGCGGTGATATTTGCAAACAGATATTGCCTTCTGTATGCAAGTCATAGTGACATAAGAAATGAAGCCTCCTTTATAACAACATTTAGAAATAGCGATGTTAAACCATGCTAATGTGTTCAAGCATACGCTCATGCAGCTGTCAAATCATGGCCTCTCAGATAATTTTTAATTGCACAGTGTGACCTGGATGATTTTGGAAGCCATGTCTGGCACACTTTGTTGCTTGCTTCACCGCAATGTTAAAGCACGAGTGTAGTGAGACATTCTCATGCTTCGACAATGGAAGTGGGAGCAAGCCTGAAGAGTGAAGTTGAATGACACTGGTTGAGCTGAATTGCATTTTGTTGCTCCATCGTGAAGAACTTACTTGCTTTCAACTGGTTAGTCCGGATCAGGGTCCCATGTTCCACCTGTGGTTCTTTATCAACTTGCTCTTCAACAGATGGCTTCGGCTTGCTCTATTTTTGGGTAGATCCAACTAGAAGTAGCATTGTGCCATTTCTGGTGGCTGCATGTAATGGCTATTATCTATGGTGAAGCATTGTGATTTTTTCTGTTTGATTTTAGAGAGAGAACAGAAATTTATTTGATCAAAGGGAGGGTAAACAAGCTGAGCCATCATGCTGTAGACTGTTCCTTTGCACTGGCGCAGGGCAAGAAGGGTAAGAGAAGAATGAATGAGGGCTAGCAGATTTGAATACGTATGCAGGTTTTACAGGCTTTTTTGTAATCAACTCACTCCTACAACAGATCACTCTTTGCGTTTGAGGTATTTCAGCAAGAACTTCTTCAATGACACATAATGCCACTCCTGGAAGCTGTGTGTAGTGACTTGCGCTGTGACCTGTTGTGGAATGTTATTCATTTTTTGCGAAATCAGAGCATGATCCGAGGATTTGAGTATTTATGCAGCCACTTCAGCATGACAAGTAGAATTCAACATGAATGATGTTCATTTGTATGCTGCTTGAGTTCATTTGATACTGTTTGGATTTCTGTGATGATTTCTGCACAAAAGACATTGCAAGGATGAACAGCTGTGCAGTGTTCATGTGTAAGTGTAATTGATTTGATCAAGAGACAATTAGAAGGTGATTTGTCTGCACCATGCACAGCCAGTTGTGGTTATAGTTGGATCTCAGTGGGGCACGATCACAATAGGGTTTGCCACATCTAAAGATTCCCACGAGAGGAAAAAATTGTATACTTTCAGACCTCTACGTGGCGATGGCGTAGCTCAAGTTCTAACTGTGCCATTTAATACGTAGTCAAACAGAGTGTCTTTGGAGACACACATGGAAAAGTTATCTGTTTTCACAAATGTTTTTCATTCATAGTGTCCCTTATGTATGGAACTTGGTACAGTGCGTCTGGTAGACAGCTGCTGTTAAGTTACCGTTTTATTTTGCTAAAATTTTAGAATCATGTAAAATTCTATTACATTAAAAATTTTGGAATTTAACATCCTAAAACTGTACATTTGCCTATGAGGGATGCTGTAATGCAGGGACCTGGAAGGAAGGTAGCAAAAACAGACTGCATGTTACCGCAACAATAGCCGTGTCCTCTCATGTTAGACTGTGCGGGACAAGATGGTGCCACGAACACAACCACTCACACAAGCGTCTCCAGTAACCCAATATAAAGTAAATAATATGTTTATGGACAGGTTAAAGTTTCTGCTATAGAGGCCTTGCAGCTTTTGCTGATATGCCTTTGATCACGAAATTGGTTATTTTCACAGGTGTTAATGCGATAAGTAACCTCACTTGCTGGTATTGCTGCTTAGCTTGCTACAACATTGGGCCACCAGAAGCTTGGAATTGCACATTCACATGCAGTTTAACTTCCCCCTGTGGGATTGGCAATGGGCAAATGGACAATGGGAAAACATTATGGTGAAGGATCTGAAGGTGTGCATGATGCTGACATCTTTGCTTGGAGTGAAATGTGAACAGCATTACATCTTCAATGTTGGAGTTCTTGAATGATTGATCCAGTCAGGGTTGTGTTTGCTGAAAGACCACATTGACAAGATAAGTGACTTGTGCTGTTTGATTGCTCTTACAGCATTTAGAAACGACGTCCTGTTGTGCGCAGTCCACGAAATTAATGGGGGGTATAGGACTGGCACACAAGTAAGCCTTTTACATAAAATTATAATATGTGCTGTTGGAAAACGTAATGGTAGGTGCCCTGTGCACATGTGACTTTTGCAGTATATACATTGAAAAATACTGCGCACTTCGTGAAAAAACAAAAAACAAGACCAATTTGCCTATTAACACTAGTGTGTGGCTTCAACTATAGCCCAGGCTGCCATAGTGCAGGTGTTAACAGAGAAGTGTGGATACATTATACAAAAAAACGCACAACCTCGACATTTGTGGAAACTATGATGTTGGTTTCACAACTATGTAAAAGAGGAACCACAGTTTTTAAAAAGAGATGGTTGAAGGCATGCTATGAAAAAGACGATGCTATGAATGTGATTTGTATCCTTGTGACTTATTTACGATAATACTGTAAGCAGGCATTCTGCCCCTTTCGGTGTCAGTTGCCAGACTGCTCCTTACTTTTCCGTTCCTGTCTTCGAAGTGTGTATGTCTTCAAACCAAATAATAATAATTAGGAGGGGTAAGCAGACTCATAATTGTAATTGTGTACTGCTGTAGGAATCTTTCATGGGAGGGCAGCATTATGTATAATAGTAGATTGACTGCAAGATAATTTTCAGTTCCATATGTGCCAAGAAAATGTTTAATGCAACTAGCATTTTTAGTCAACTTTGCCCACATTGGCATGCTGCTGCTCTCTGCTATCTAGACCCTGAGATGTCTGTATTGCTTGGGAAAAAAAAGAAAATTACAAGTCCGCCTGTTAAAAGTGAGAGTGTGCGCTTCTAGGTGGAAATGAAAATTACTCTTACGCCAGAAAAAGGCGCCTATGCAATGGCACCGTCGTTAATTCAAAGTCGGATATGCTGGACCCCAATTGTACGATGGCAGGCAGACAAAGCTGGGTGCTGTTGGGAGGCCACATTTAGTGAAGTTTTCTTTGCTGTGTTCGGAGGTGTAGACGTCCTGGTTTGTGGCGAGGCTGTGGTTTGTGGGTGTACTAACGTGATCACTGATTAGCATTCTTAGCCTATTTCCTCCACTACTGATTGTAGATAAAGGTGTATTCGGCAATACGGTTTGTCGCTACATTGCTTGAATTATACTAATCGCATTAACGTTGACGGTCATCGTGAGATGGGTCTCCTTATAGTTGCGATTACAGAATAGGAAGAACAGCAGCCAGGTATTATTGCAGCTGTGCAGTTGGATGGAAATTAGAGGAGGCAAGGAGAAGCTCTGAACTCACACTGTGCATTCGAGGTTGGCCTGGCCTTTTCCATTCTTGTGTGCTGTGTGTTTATACACAAGCTAGAGTAATGTGATCACAGGTGCACCTTTATCTTGGAACTGAAATTGTGGATGATAAGTTCCCATAACCCATCACACTTGTGGATTATGTATTGCATTGAACAAGAGAACTTCTGTGGCTTCTGTCCTAGTTGTCATATTCTGATCATCTTGTATTGTTGCAATGATATAATAATCATCCATGCCTGAGCATTGAAGAGTTCACACTTATCACAATTTGTACACAACAAATATTCTGTGAATATCTTTACCATTATGATTGTACTGTTGGCTAATACTGGATAATTATTTCGCATTATACAAAGCCAGCATTTTTATGACATCTTTATAGCCCTCTTTTTCTATTTTGACATTTTTGTGAGGATGATTATGCTGAGTCATGTTCTGTACATGATGTCCCTTGTTTTAACTGTGTGTGTGTTTTCTTCAATTGCTTATCTTATCTGTTGTGCTGACAGCTGAAAGTGGCAGTTTACAGGCAGTATTATGAAAAAAAAAAAAAACCCATAAACATGGAATTCAGGGAAACTGAAAGATTTCCACATGTATAATTTGTCTTTTGGAAGTATTTTTTTTACAGCAGCTCTGCGCATTGGCCTTTACTACTTTTTGTTTGCTATAGGCATTGCCAGCACCTCAATTACACAGAAAAGATGTGCATGTCATGACCATATTGCGCGCAAGTTTGCCATTTGGAAGTCTTGGAATCGTGGACAGTTTACTGTCAGAAGTTGGATAGAATCCGCTGCAGTAAGGTTGTGGGTTTGATCCTGGCCGCGGCGGCCACATTTTGAATGCAGAAACTTTTGTACCGTGCATAAGATGCACATTAAGAACTCCAGCTGATCAAAATTAATCTGGTGTCCCCCATTGCGGTGAGCCTCATTATCATGTCATTGTTTTGGCACTCAGAGCCCCAGAATTTTTTTTTTAAAGTTAAGGCATGTGACACAGTGTTACGTTTGTGCACATAAACGAGACGAATGTTTTTAGTCAATTTCCACAACTTTTTTCAAGCGGCACTGGTGAAGTACGGTGGCATGCTTTAAATGAAATTTTAATCATAGCAGAGCCACTGGTTGCAGCCTGCATCAGAGCCCTGAATTTGCTATATAATAAACGTACATTTGAGGGTTGTAAAATACATGTTACCTTGCGTACACCTCAATTGAATAGACAACTCTTCTGCTTGTTTACTATGGCCAGCAATCTGTAGTTTTTGTTTCCCGGATTGCATTAATCTTGTACGTTTTGAAGGCGGGGCCCAAATCGACAAATATTTTGAGGGTATTGCGTCAAGGCCTCTTTACTGGTTTAGGTTGCATGCATCTGCTCAGAGACATCACACTTTAACAGCAAGGGACACTTTGTCTGTTCCTGATAAATTGGTGTATCAAGTTCAACAAATTGTTCTGATGCTCAGCTATTTGTGTGCTCCTAGACTGCAGACACCAACAGCTCGAAGCATTGCAAATACTGAACACCTTTAATCTAGTTCTCGCAAGGCTTCAGAAGCCCAGTGCTTGACAGTCTATACAGCAGAACCATGGCTTGTCGACAACAACAGCAACCGTCTCTGGATGACGTGAGAAGCGCCTCCATATTCCAATAGAATGTGAGAGGCCCGAGGTCACATATTTCAGATTTCCGGCTATTTGCGGTACGAAACCGCTTTCATATCGCTATACTGGTCATCTGCAAACCGAAATTGTCAACCACGTTAAGACTATCAGGGTATAAACATTTCGTTTCAACCACGTGTGCCAGATGAGCGGCAAGTTTCTGCTTTACACTCACATGGGTACGTTACTCATTTCGCCCAACCCATACCAGGGCTGGGCTGTATTGAAGGTACATATGTATCTTAGATACTATCTTAAGATACTCTTTGTGTATCTTGTATCTGTATGTTCTGATATATTCGCCATGCCGGTTATTATTCCGGTAGACAGTTAATTCGACTGCAGCTAATTCGATTTTTCGGTTAATTCGTCCCGGCCCATACATTTATATGGGCCCAAACCCTTTATTTCCATCTCAGAATTGGCCTTCGCCGGATAATTCGAACTTGACTGGGTCAGCTTCGCCGCAATACAGCTGTGTTATACGGTGAAGCATACCGACAATAGAAAGGAGCCACTGTCACGAGATGCAAGTACGCGTTCTTTAATTGTACACGCGTGCACGCGCCGTCCCCGGTCACAGTAAGCGCACCTAGGCGCTAAATGAGCATACTGGCATGCATTCAGAGCTGTTGTACCGCTTCTGTGGCGATCTGAGCCCTCATTTCGTCCACCATGCTATGAGACCGTTAAGGGGGCCTAGTACACGTTATTTGAATATACGTGCGAACACGCACCGTGCACCGAGGTGCGGAGACAGACCATCTGTGTTTTTGCAAAGCTAGCGAAAAGGAATGTGGTAAGATGCAAAACTCCGAAAGGGCCGAGGTACGTTTACGGCCATCAAAAGATCGGGGGTCTATCTAAAACTCGGATGGCGGAGATTGCGCATTTGCGTGTGTAAATTACGGAACACATGCTATGTCCGGTAACAATGGCGCCTATCTCTGCTTTTTATGCTTCACCGCAGAATAGTCTTGTACTGTGGCGAAGCTAACTTCAATAGCAAATTCAGTGAAGTGAATCAACGGCGTGTTTCTGCAGTTTTTTTTTTTCTGTCTTGTTTAATTCGGCCCACCGAATAATTTCACTAGTTTCGTCGGTGCCGTGACGGTCGAATTAACGTAAGTCGACTGTATATGTATTTTTAGTACATATTGAAGCATCGTGTATCTGAAAGATACACCTGTCACTATATTTCCACGAAAGACTCCCAGAGTTACTGAAGGCTAGTAAATAACGCAATTTAACTTTTTATTACGATAGCAATTATATGGACATTTCAACCGGATTTCTGCCGTCGGCGTCGCCGTCGCCGTGAGGTTCCCTATAGATAAAATCTTCGCCGCGCGCCGTATGCCCGAGCGGAAGCGTGCGGGGACGCGCGCTATCACGGAGAGCGAACGCACGCAATCTCCCACGCGCAAACAACGAAGCGGGAAGCCAGCGCCGGAGGGAGCGGGGGGGGGGGGCACTTCTACTCTGCCAACAACCGCGCTCGTCGCTCGACCGCACCGTCTCTTATCTCTCCCACGCGCAAGCAAGGAAGCAGGAAGCCAGCGCCGGAGGGAGCGGGGGGGGGGGGGGGCACTTCTACTCTGCCAACAACCGCGCTCGTCGCTCGTCCGCACCGTCTCTTATCTCCACACGGCTCTGACCTTTATGCGCCGTGCATTCGCCGCTCAGTTTCCGTTGAAGCGATAGACCGCACGTACCTTCGCCCGCTGCGGCCCATGCTTGCTGCCAGCGTTTTGACAGTCGTCGTCTGCAGTCATTCAGCGTGATCTATTCGTGTTTGTTTGTGCGCGCGCTCACACCACGCTTGTTCATTCAGTTAGTAATAGTCGGGCCACATTTTCCAACGCGCGCTACGCATGCAATTCTGCCCGGATCGGCAGTGCAGCGCTACAGGTGTGTCCCTTCGCACGCGCTGCCCACGGGAAGCGCTTCTCATCAACACCACCGTTTCACACGCGCCTTCTCGTGGTCATCGAGTCTCTCTTCATGTCGGTCTACTTACGCCGCAGCACACCTGCTTACTTAATCAGCTCATGTTTACTACAATTCATATTGCTACCAAAGCCGCTCACCTTACTTCGTATGACATTGCTGTGTTGCTATCGCATTCATTGCTTCGCCCTTAGGGCGAAACTGTGACATTTTTTCTAAGAGATGACAATTTTATGTTAGCTCGTGTTTTGAATAACTACACACAACGAGACATACGGACAAGACACAATGCACAGTACCGTCTAGAAACTGCGCACTTTCTAACTTCAATGAGTGGGAAGCGTCGGCCCACCATTATTGAAAAAATAGAGTGCTTTGCGGTGCTAGTATGTCAAAAACGAGAAATGGGGTGCACCACGACTGAAAGTGATCGTCATTACCTAGAGGAACATATGAGCAATCGGCATAAGTGTGAGAACTATACATGGCAAGTTATTACGAATTTAGAAGGTAATCGAGCAGTGCTACGAACAGGACGAAGTGATGACGATGAAGAAAACAGCGCTTTGTCTGTCATCGTCACTTCGTCCTGTTTGTAGCACTGTTCGATTCTCTTCTAAACAACCAGCCCAGTTCAGCACACCTGTAGTACTTTGCATATCGCGTGTTTCTATAACTATGGTCTTAGGTTTGAAAAGTGGGGGATCTGAGAGAAAATTAAAAAGTTTGCTTACCAAGCATTGCAGCAGCGGTGGACATCATATTTGTGTAATATTTGCCAATATAATAATAGATAACGAAGTTCGCGAACTTGAATTATGTGCCTTGGAGGGCACATATTGTAATTGCAGAATACAGCATGCTCTTGTGCTAGAAATAAAATTGTGCACAGCACCACTTTCGTCAAACGAGGTCTGAAATTGTAAAATGCGTCACTATTCCATTTAATAGTTTTCCGTGCTGACTTTCTCCACAGTTCTGGGATAGAAGTGCATGTCACTGCGGATTTGAGTGCTGCACACTTCACGAACACAGCGTCATGTTATTGCTCCGTGCTGAATACCGGCACAGGACCCTGTAATGGAATTCAAGGCACAAAAGCAGGCGCTAGACTCGAGAAACCCTTTATCGCATTTTTTTTCCAGTGGCCGCGATCAAACAATTGCAGCTGTGGTAGCTATAGAGCGTATCATATTCTAGTACATTATGTGCCGATATTCATCCATCCATAGATAACCATCAGCCAGAACAATATGGCTGCCGTAACGAATAGTCAGCAGCGGGAGAGGCTCTACAAGGAAACATGGAGCCGGCTATCACGCTAGGGTTTTTCTATTGCGTAGCTCTAGCTGTTACACCTGCCGGCTTTTACCATTCTGCATCCTCGTTTACCCCAGGATGAACACTTCAACATGTTGAGAAAACGTGAGTAGTAAGTTCTGCGCTATTTCCAGAAGCTACACGGATGAACAGTCGTCATTGGGAAACTTTCTCCCCCTAGTGATCACTTCATTTCCTCTCATATGAGAACACAAGGAAGCGCGAGAGAGTGAGGTGGGGGGTATAAGGAAGGCAGGGATGTTAACCAGTCAGGTGTCCGGTTGATTGCACTTGTTGCGAAGCAGTTTCCCTACTTTTTTTTTTAATCGAAGACCTGGCTAATAATGGTCGGTAAGATGTATTAGATTGAATATTACTTACTGTTTTCTCGCCTGGCGGGAACATAGTAAGCAAAGCAAGATGGGGGTTTTGCAAGCCGACAGCTGTGCGCCGAATTTTAACCTTCACCTAAAGCTTAAAGCATTTTGAACATTTGCGCAAATTAATCATGTCATTGTTATTCAGGTGTATTTACTAACTTCTAAAAATTGAGCACGATGCATTGCTTAAAGCGGCACGGAAGTCAATAGGAAAAATATGCGGTTCCCACGCACTGTGGGAATCGATGTAAGCGAAGCTTTGTATGCTGTTTCTTTGATTGACGATAATCACCGGTGATGTTGGTGGCGAATGTGTAATTTCTTCAGCGTATGGTGGGTTGATGTTAAACGTTACCTTGCGTGCACCCTGATGTTTGTCAGCGTAGTCGACAGGACACACAAGGAGACCTGTTTGCTAGAGGCGTTGTTGTGCCTCATTGTTCATAATCTCTGAGAGTTGTTGAGCATTATCGTTGCCTGACATGGCACATCGCATCGTGGCAGAAATCTTAAAATTTATTTATGTGGCTGTACTTAATTCAATTAATTATTATGAAACTGTGTATACATTGTGTACATAGATTCACGGTCTGCACCATGTTTCACAGCGTAGCGAAGACGCTACTGTTCCACGCGATGCTTCTTTCGCACCTGGGTGTCCTTGACGCTGAGTGCGCTTTCGAGCCATTTTGCTGGCGCGTGTTTACGTGCTCCTTCTGCACACGCCACCAGCACGCTGTTGAGACGTTAATTCCAAGCGCTATCTTGAGGCTATGAGCGATTGCAAGGTTTACACTATAACAGCCCAGCACGCGACCTCCACAGCCCAGCACCTCCATTTTTGTCGCATAGGAAAGCAAGCACAGCACGTGCCACATGCACAAACTACGCATCCCGGCGCCCGGCGGCGCCGGCCGCGATGCGCGGAGGCGAGCACCATCTGGTGGTGTTGCAAGAAACCGAGCGGCACTCGCGGCTAGACCATCACAGCGGCGCCCGGAAAGTAGGGGGAAGAGGCAAATAAAGTTTTGCTTTAATAAGTAAAACTTAAGGGATAGATTAGGGCTCGAGAACGTCTACGGCGTCAATATTATCGCCAACAAAGATATAGCAATCGAAAAATTGTGGTTAGTGCAGGACACGATTTGCGACTCCCTCGCGACATTCAGGTACTGGAGGCCGATGACGCAAGTAGTTCTCGGTATAATTCTGTCACTATAGATAGTGCTCAACAACTCGTAATAAAAAGATAATTGCATTGCATTAAAAAGGAAGAAAATGCTTCTTGTCCAGTTCTACTCGATTTGTATAAAAAGAATTCATTCGCCTTGCGCTTGACAACTACGCGGGTGGTCGAAGGGTTTCGTTTTCGGTCGATACCGGCGCCGCCCGCGTTTTCACGTTTTAGTAGTTTCGTTATCGCGTAGGGATGCACTGGTATTGCTGGCTCGCGAAACTCACATAAATTGCGAGTAGCAGAGAATGCCACGTCCATGTGATGTCACGTACTGGATGCCCGAACTGTCATCGCCACTTGACCAAGAGCAGCTGCAGCGGCGAATTCAACACTGACTTGGCTAGGTTTCTGCTTAGTCGTGCGTTTGAGTTTCAGAGCGTACATTGAGCAAGCATTGAACTACAGAGAATTGAAGATGAAGTCAGCTACAGAAAATAAAGAAGCCGGCTTCAAAGAAGCACCTAAAATTACATTCCATATGCGCCATTTTGCCCATACATTTCCTTGATTGGCATTGTGTTTGCATAACAGTTGCTTTAACATTTAATTGTGCAACCATCAAAGAAAGCTTTGCTTAACACAGTTTTGCACTTAAGCGTAGGGTGTGCCAAATTTTCAAGCGAAGCTTGTATACGCTGTTGTGAAGTCCGAGTTCCGAGCGGCCACGAAGGTTCCATGGATGGTGTCGGGCCAGGTGCCGGGAGAAGGAGAGGTCCAGAGCGATCAGAAAAGGCGTTTATATACAAACGTACATGGTATTTTAAATGAAGGGCTCCTTGATATTGGAGCCGTCTATATGCTTACGTCTTTGCATGTCCAAGCGTTTGCATCTCCGAGCGTATACACCACAATCAAGCCCCGCTTTTTATCAGTTCACTTCCCCCTTTCACTCGTCGAGGGATTTCACTGTGATTCTTCTCGGCAATTCACAGTCGTCGACCGTTCGCAAAATCCCCCCTCCCCATCATATGGCGCCGTTCCGCCGGGCTCTGCCTCCAATGTTGCTCGATCGCCCCCGTTCCCATGGAAATGCCTGACGTTGGCACCTTGGCAGAATTAGTGACCTCTCCGTGATAGTCAGCTTGTCAATCAGGAGAGTCGCTTTCGCGGAAGCTACTGCCGAGCCCCGTCGTAGTCCTGGCGGGTACCGGTGCTACCCAGAAACACACCAAGAGCAACGTTGCCGTTTTAGCGACGCGCAAGGCCGATTTCGCATTGCAGCCTGGGGTTTAATTGCTCCTCCATTAGTCCCGGCCGCGAGAAGTGTGAACAGCACTCCACAGCTGCACGTCTGTTGGCTTTGTCACGAAGGACCGCCAATATAACAATGCTATAGCCTGCGCCGTCGATGTAACGCTAAAAAAAAAAAAAGGAAAAAAAAACACACCTGCTCTCAGAGCTGCACAGGTCTGCGCGCGCTCGTGCCACTGCTCCCGTGTTCGTCGTCGTCTGCTTCCACAGCTGGTAGCGTTGCCACTAATCATTCCAGCGTAGAATTTCACTTCTCTTCTGTCGTTTTATTGAGGAGGCCTCGTTTACGGGGGTATGAGCCATTGCTTAAGGGGGCATGAGCCATGCATTGTCTTACGTAACGGCCAGATTTAATTTTGAAGCAATTTCATGGAAATCCATTCAAATAAACGCGCTCGGGAAAGGGCTCATCGTCAACGTGCCGATTCTAGCGTGAGGGCTTCCGAAGCCCAGGCCAAACGTCAGCGAAGAGCCAGCGACCCCGAGTTGCGGGAGCGCGATGTTCAGGCCAAACGTCAGCGTCGTCTAGCCCTCTAGGAACCCGACAACGGTGGTGCACGCCTCGGCAACGCTAGCGCCAACTTCCCCAGTGTGACGGCCAGGTTTCAACGCGAGTTTCTCAACCGGAACTTCAGATCCAGCTGCAGTGCCAGTGACCGGTTGTGGTTCGAGCACAACGTGGTACTCGTCAGTGCAATTCGTTCGGAGGAACACCGAAGAAACACGCGACAAGTTTCGCTTAACCCCACTTCCTCGACAGGGGAAGGGCTACTAAGTTTTAATGAACTTTTAAAATTTGCTTATAAACACATTGCCATACCCACCTTACACGTGCCAACATATTCGGCGTGTAAATAGAAACGATGTGCAATGATTACGAAACTGTGTAAACGTACAAAAATAAGGCCTAGACACACTTCAGAATGGGCCCCCAGAGCACTGCCTCGTGCGGTATAGAAAAAAAAAGGCGTTATAGGTGGTATAGAAAAAAAAAATTCCTGAAGGCACACTGTACCTGTGTTGATGATCCGATGGAGGCACCGAGGTCCTTATGGACTATAGCGGAGTTGCGATATATTACTTAGTTAGAATATCGAAAACATTCCTACAAGCAATTATTACAAGAAAATAGAAAGCAACGAGGTCTGCTGGAAAGAGTGAAGAAATTTGCACGCGAACATTATAAACTTAGATGCTTAACTGCGCCCAGGCGCTCAGTATAGATGGATGTTTCGTTGATGTTAGGCAAGTTGGCAACGGTTTCTATCGCATCGTGTATAGCCTGCAGCTCAAATAATAAGGGGTCTGAAAATTACGTTGCATAGCTGCGAGTGGCTTGGATCTCTGAGTGCGTCGGACTTCAGCAGGCTTACTTTAACGTTTATTTGTCCAAACATCAAATAAAGTTTTCCACACACAGTTTTCCACTTAAGTGTAGGGGCCGCCAAATTTAAATTAACTTTTTAAATTTGCTTATAAGTACATTGTCATATACATGTAACACGTGCCGACATATTCGGCGTGTAAATAAAAACGACGTAGAACGATTATGAAACTATGTAAGTGTACAAAATTAAGGCCTAGACACACTTCAGGATTGGCCCCCAGTGCACTGCCTCGTACAGATCATTTAGGCGGCATAAAAAAAAAAAAAAAAAAAACCCCTGAAGGTGCACCTTATCTGTATTGATCCGATTGAAGTACCGAGAGCCTTATCGACTATCGCGGAGTTGCGATATATTACTTGGAATGTCTGAAACATTTCTACAAGCAATTATTGCAAGAGAATCGAAAGCAACGAGGGATGCTTGCAAGAGTAAAAAAAAAAAAAATTGGAAACGAATATCATAAACTTGCATCGGTCCCTGCAGTGGAGCTTACATAAGGAGAAATTTAGGAATGTAACGAAGTACGTTAAGATACGAATGGCGAGTACCGATCGGATAAAATTAATTCGCTGGTATCTTGTTTCGGTATCTCCTATGCTTATTGCCTCGGTATGTTGTGTCTGTACAGTGATAAAATTTCAAGGAATCTTTTTCCAGCCCTGTTATAGCTGTGGTCTTCCATTGTCGTGCGGCAGCTTTATACAAAACTAAAAGAAAAAGTGTTAATCGCAGTACCGGCGTGCTAATCATGAAGCGCGCATTTTTATCCGGGCTCTATCATACGCTGTGCAATTAGTTGGTACATAGTTGCCGTATGCGTCAAGCATTAATACCAGGGCCGTGACCGAGATCCTTCGGCTTGGCAATGGTATGTGCTGCGCGCAGCACAGGTGAGGCAGTGTATATCCCAGGTTGTCTCTGTAGGGCACGTGCTGCAGGGTCAGGGCTGAAATTGGGGCACTTGGCCTGAAGTCGATGGTCAGGTGCAAGGCGCAGGGAAAGGGGACCCCGTAGCGAACCGGTTTACGGAGGGCTACGGCGTGGTGACGGGAAAATAAGGGCGCTTGCCAGTTTCGCACTTCCTCATGTCGGTTTGACAAATGTAATTAGGTTTTAAATGGTGAACAACCAGTGCGCATTGCGCACGCTTTTTTTACCGTCATGTAGACTTACGCAAGAACTGCTCATATTTTGCAGCTAATAGCAATTTCGGTTCCTCTTGTCGGTTTATATTTTGTGTGAGTGAGTAATTAAGTGAGTAAGATTACTTTCCATGTGCACCATTTTGCACATACATTTCCATCATTGGCATTAGGTTTGCATAACGTTTGCTTTGACGTTTATGCCGGATATGAGCCTGGCGGTTCTTCCTTACACTAGAAACATCAAAGAAAGCTTTGCTTAACACAGTTTTGCACGTAAGCGTAGGATCTGCGTGCGGCTTCTCGACTCATGTGAACTCACCGTGCACCAGCACCAATTAACATGTATAACTGCAGTCAGTCAGTCTTCCTTGAATAGCAGCTGCTGACGCCTCGGGTTTTTCTGGGAAAATTGCGTGAGGACACGGTGGACAAAGTCATTCTTGTGTTTCATTACACGCTCTCGGTGCACTCATCACACAAAGGCCGTTCAGCCTGTTATGTGTATAATGTGTTATTGTTGAGCGTAGCCAGGTTTTCATTCTCCTCATTGTACTAGCTGAAGGAGAGTTCGACAGTGGCTTTTGCGACAGCGGGGAAGAATGTCTTGGCCTGAAGCAACAGTTTAGAGTAGGTTATTTTTGAAGAATCACCAGTTTTGGTGCGCCACATCTCATACCAAGGGATGCCCTCTTCCTTGAAGTTTTCGATGCAGTAATATCCTTGGAGTTCTTCAGCGAAGACAGAAAACACAACACGCCTCAAATACTTCATTTTAAGTGCGAATCACTTTAGGGACCCGGGCTGTCGTCGGCATCCGCCGTGTGTGATCTGTCGTGATCACGCCCTAGAACAAGTGCCAATAACACGGTTTCAAAACAAGTGCAGAATTGATCAAAACCGGTTCAAAATGAACTAACATGATTCAGAATAATTTAAAAGATAGGAATAATCAAGCATTAAGCGCATTAATTAACAAAAATTCGTTATAATCGCTTCTATCATCAGCAAAGGCTTTGGGCCAAGTGCGTGGCGGTTTTCCACCAGTTGTACGTGCTTTAGCTCATGTGTCAAAACGGATGATGGATTGCTAAACAAAAGATAAACACAGGATGAAACAAGATAAACACAAGGAAAACGCAAGGAAAACACCGGCGCATCACTGCTTCGCACTTACCCAGGTTTCACGTTAGTGGAGCTGCATTAGCGCTGGATTTGAACTACACAAGCGCAGGATACACAATGGTTTGGTGGATGCAACTGGAGAAGTTTGAAGCTTTTCGCATTGCTTTCAGAAAAGCGGTGTGCCAAAGAAGCAATGAGAGAGTACAAGTAGGGTAGATATATTGCCACGCTGTAGTATTCCTCCGGCGACTCAATCCCGTAGTTGTTACGGTGGGCCTGACGAGAGACTTGTCTAGGCACAGATATTAACACGTTGAAGTGACAGGCTGCATCACTTGCTGTTTTCATGATGTCAGAGAACTGCTCGTGAGCGTTAAGTATAAACCGCATGCACGCGATCTTACGCGCGACAGCGACAAGCGACGCGACGGAGATGGCTGTCTCGTTCGCTCGTGGCCTGCAGGCTGCAAGTCGTACCGCACGCGAGCGATGACTTTGAGCGACGTCACCCCGGTGTTGCCGGTATGAGGGCAGCAAATACGTGCCGAAACTGGCGTGACGCGTGCTTTATTAATTTAAGTTGATGTGTTTTACTGTAAACAGCAGCATAAATACTTCTAAAAGTATTGCAGTAGGTTCTTATCCTCGCACGTGTTAAAATTTAGTCGTTTGCTCGTTCCGTGCGACATTCGGTAGTACATGACCGATGTACATCCTGTTCCGACTTCGCGCTATTGGCTAGTCGCTCATAGCACTTCCGGGTGACGAGCGATGATTTCTAGATTTCCAGAGCCGAGCGATCGAGCGACAAGAACCAGCGACCTGTTCGCGCGACGGCCCGTTTCGTCGCTCGAAGCTGTCGCTCGTCGCCGTCGCGCACAAAATCGCTCCCATGCGCTTTGGGCGTTAGTCCGGTGGCCGTGAAAAATATGTGATTCAGAGATGTGGTCATGTACAGGATGGAAGTCCATGGATACACTTTTCAGAACTTTCGTAACTGCATGGTTCCAGCCGTACGCTGTACTTCGCTACACTGTGCAAGCAGACGATGCAATATGAACTTGTTGCACAATAGAGGATGTGAGGTAGTTGCCTAGTTGCAGCGTTCGAGGATTGCGATCCCCGTCTTCGCCACGGAACTCCGAAGTGGTCGGTACATCGAGCTTGTCACCATGCCTCCCGGCGACGAGACCACAGCTGCAACGGCTTCGGCTCGTCCACCTGCTCCAATCGTCACGGTTGCCCAACATCGCGACCCCGGTGTTTTCTCTGGCCTGGAGGGACAGGACGCTGACGAATGGATCAAGCTATATAAATACGCCAGTGCTAATAACAGGTGGGACCCAACGATTATGCTCGCCAACGCCATCTTTTACCTCGGCGGCACCCCCCGCGTGTGGCACCAAACGCATGAAGATGAGTTAACCAGTTGGGACATTTTCAAAGAAAAGCTACGGGAACTGTTCGGCGACCCCATTGGGCGCAAGGTTGCCGCGAGAAAGGCTCTTGCGTCTCGTGTTCAGACATCTACGGAGCCCTACGTTTCCTACATCCTCGACGTTTTGGCTCTATGCCGCAAAACTGACGACACCATGTCTGAAGCAGATAAAGTGGCACATGTGCTAAAGGGCATCGCCGACGACGCTTTCCATTTGCTTGTTTTCGGCAACGTGTCGACTATCGACGCCATTATAGAAGAATGCCGTCGCCTTGAACAGGCTAAGAGCCGCCGTATCACACACCACATCACGCGGCTACCAAACACTGCTGCTACGTCGACATGTGAGGGCCGACTGCGTCAGACGACCACCTGTGACGACGTAACCCGTATTGTTCGCCGCGAGCTCGAGGCCACCAGTTCGCCAGCCTTCTCCGCTACGCCTCCAGATCCGCCTGCAACCACGATTGCCATGATTCAGGCCGTCGTCAGGCAGGAATTTGAGCACATGGGTTTAAACTCCGTGTGTTCAACGGCTCAACCCAGCGTTCATCAGTTCTCTAGCGGCCCTCCTCGTCCCCGGCCGTCCTTTTCTGCTCCATACCGCAACCCGTCCGAATGGCGTACCCCTGATGACAAGCCGATCTGCTTCCACTGCTGTCGCATCGGCCACGTCGCTCGTCACTGCCGCAACCGATGGCCACCACCTACTCGGACGTACGCCGACGCTTATTCCCGTACCTTTCGACCTACTGTTCCCTATGCTACCCGCCACGAACCCGCTGCCGCTGACGCCCTTCTCCGAACCTTCGCTACAGCCGCTCGCCCTCACCTCGACGCCATCAGTCTCGTTCGCCCCAACCCCGCCGCTTTTCTTCGCCGCCCATCACCTCCCGGATCCAGCCGGAAAACTAACCACTGCAGCTTCTGGAGGTGAAGCTGCGTTGTCGACCCTGCCCTCAAATCCTCTGCTCACGTTGCCTACGCATCAAAACCTTCTTGACGTTGACGTTGACGGCTGTCCTGTCACTGCGCTGATCGATACAGGAGCCCATATTTCTATTATGAGTGCTGCCTTCCGACGACGACTCAGAAAGCTCCTCACCCCAGCGTCGGCACGTGTCGGTACTGTCCCTATCGTCGGCATGTGTACGGCACGTGTCAGCATCGCCGGCCGCCACACTCCTGTGCTCTTCACCGTGCTTGCTCATTGCCCCCACGACCTAATTCTCGGCCTCGATTTTCTCTCTGCGCATTCTGCTCTTATTGACTGCTCTGCCAGTACCCTTCGCCTTGAGTTGCCGCTTCTCGCAGAACCTCCTGATGTACCCCAGTGCCGCTTACGCCCCACCGGCTTTATTCGCCTGCCACCAAAGTCATTAGCCTATATTGAACTGATGTCTTCCCCACCTGTTCCTGATGGCGAGTACCTCGTCACTCCTCTGCCCGACATTCCACTGCAGTATGACGTCACCGTGCCGCACAGTATTCTTACTATTACTTATAACTGCACTCGCATGCCTATCTTTAACTTTGGATTGGCAAAGCAAATTCTCCCGCAAGGTATTTGCCTTGCCAACGTTGATTGTCTCGCCGACCATCAAGTGGCAGCTTTATCAGCCGATGGTTCTTCCGAACATGGCGGGCCCCTCGCACCAGCCTCGAGCGACGATCCCAACATAAAGAAAATGGTTGCGGCAGACCTGTCCTCTACGCAGGCTGAAGACCTTTGCCAAGTGTTATCGTCGTACCGAGATATTTTCGACTTTGACGATCGCCCTTTAGGCCAGACACTCGCGGTCAAGCATCGGATTCCTACTGGCGATGCTACGCCTATTCACCAACGACCGTATCGAGTTTCTGCGTCCGAACGCCAAATAATTCAAAATGAAGTAAACAAAATGCTAGACAAAGACATCATTGAGCCTTCTTCGAGTCCCTGGGCGTCACCTGTGGTGTTGGTTAAGAAGAAGGACGGCACGTGGCGCTTCTGTGTAGACTACCGCCATTTGAACAAAATTACTAAGAAGGACGTCTACCCGCTCCCACGTATCGACGACGCCCTTGACTGCCTTCATGGTTCCAGCTATTTCTCTTCTATTGATCTTAGCTCTGGATACTGGCAGATTGCTGTTGACGATATGGACAGAGAAAAAACCGCGTTCATAACACCTGATGGCCTATACCAATTTAAAGTAATGCCGTTTGGATTATGCAATGCCCCTGCCACATTTGAGCGTATGATGGACTCCTTGCTCCAGGGTTTTAAATGGTCCACGTGTCTTTGTTACCTCGACGACGTCATCATATTCTCGCCAACGTTCGACACTCACCTTGAGCGTCTAACAACTATACTTGATGTATTTCGAAAGGCGAAGCTGCAACTGAACTCGTCCAAATGTCGTTTTGGCCGCCGCCAAATTACGGTTCTGGGCCATCTCGTCGACGCTTCCGGAGTACAGCCTGATCCCGACAAAACTCGTGCTGTCCGAGACTTCCCGGTTCCGAAGACAGCCGCAGACGTTCGCAGTTTTGTTGGGCTATGCTCGTACTTTCGTCGTTTTGTTCAAGATTTTGCGGCAATTGCTAGACCCCTCACTAATCTGTTGAATAAAGGCGTACAATTTTCGTGGGGTACTTCAGAAGCCACCGCCTTCTCTCGTCTCGTCACTCTTCTCACCTCACCACCCATTCTCGCCCACTTCGACCCTGATGCACCTACAGAATTGCGTACAGATGCCAGCGGTCATGGCGTCGGTGCCGTCTTAGCCCAGCGTCAGCGTGTCCAGGATCGCGTTATTGCTTACGCAAGCCGCCTCCTATCACCATCGGAGCGCACCTATTCCATTACAGAAAGAGAATGCCTTGCTGTAGTCTGGGCAGTTGCGAAGTTCCGGCCTTACCTTTACGGTGGTCCTTTCTGCGTAGTCACTGACCATCATGCCCTCTGCTGGCTCTCATCGCTAAAAGATCCTACAGGCCGGCTTGGTCGATGGGCTTTGAGGCTACAAGAGTTCTCATATTCCGTGGTGTACAAGTCTGGCCGCATGCACCAAGACGCTGACAGCTTGTCGCGTTACCCTGTTGACGACTCTGACTGCTCTAATATTGACAGTGCTGCTGCTTGCGTTTTCTCAGTATCCAAGCTCCTTAATTTCGCCGACGAGCAACGTCGTGATGCCTACATCAGAGCACTCATCGACCGTTTTGAAGACGCTCCGGCCGATGCTACTCTACGCCTCTTCGTCCTCCGCGACGGTACTCTATACCGTCGTAACCTTCATCCGGACGGCTCTGAGTTACTACTTGTAGTACCAAAACACCTCCGCTCAACCGTTCTAGAAGAGCTTCACGACGCTCCAATGGCTGGACACCTTGGCGTATCTCGAACCTATGACCGAGTACGTCGCCGTTTTTTCTGGCCGGGCCTTGCACGTTCCGTACGGCGTTACGTCGCCGCTTGTGAGCTTTGCCAACGACGCAAGAAGCCTTCCCAGCTCCCCGCTGGTTATATGCAGCCGCTCGACATCCCTGACGAACCCTTCCATCGTGTCGGCTTAGACCTTCTCGGCCCATTTCCGGAATCTACATCAGGAAACAAATGGGTTGCCGTCGCTGCGGACTACGCGACCCGCTACGCCATAACACGCGCTCTTCCGACCAGTTGCGCTACTGATGTTGCGGACTTCCTCCTACACGATATCATTTTGATGCATGGTGCTCCGCGTCAAATGCTCACCGACCGCGGCCGTATGTTTTTGTCCAAAGTCATTGATGACATCATGCGTGCCTGCTCAATACAGCACAAAATTACCACCTCCTACCACCCACAAACGAACGGCCTCACTGAACGTTTGAACCGCACCCTTACAGACATGCTATCCAAATACGTTTCAACCGACCACCGTGACTGGGACCTGGCTCTACCTTACGTTACCTTTGCGTACAACTCTTCCCGTCTTGAAACTGCTGGATTTTCCCCGTTTTATCTCTTGTATGGCCGAGAACCGACGCTACCACAAGACACTGTGCTTCCGTCCACCACGGCTTCAACTAGCGATTATGCCCGTGATGCTATCGCCCGTGCTGACCATGCTCGTCAACTTGCGCGTGCTCGTCTGGAAGTGTCCCAAGACAAACAGAAGCAACGCTACGACCTCCGTCACCGTGATGTGCGTTTTGCGCCCGGCACCCTTGTGTTGCTTTGGTCACCATCGCGTAAAGTGGGCCTTTGTGAAAAACTGCTCTCCTGTTACACAGGCCCATATCGCGTGCTCCGCCAAGTGACCGATGTCACATATGAAATCGTTCTAGCCACGCCCACTACGTCCTCCGCTGGGACAACCAGTGATATTGTCCACGTCGCCCGACTCAAACCCTACACCTCTCCAAGCGCCTTAGATATTTAACTGCACCGTGACGGTGCTTTCGCCGCCGGGGGGTAGTATTACGATACCATCTAGAGATGCTAAAGAGACGAGCCGCCGCGAGAAAGACGATGAAGTGTGTCTGGGCTTTTGGCTCGAGCAAGGTGTCGGCCTGGCGGTTTTGGTTCCAGTGTAAATATATTGTAAATAGCTTCTTTCGTGTGTGTCTTTCCACACGTAACAATATTGACGCGAGCTCCTCGAGTGCTTCGACTATCAATCAATCAATCAATCAATCAATCAATCAATCAATCAATCAATCAATCAATCAATCAAGTTGTTTATTTCATATTTGTATTACATGTTTCATAGTGTATTATACAGGAGGCCCAAAAGTCGAAACTGCAATTAGGGCCTCCTACAGCAACATGAATAGAGTATATTAAAAAAAGGGCATACACAACAATCCGAGTTGCAAAAAAAGAAAACAAAAAAGTAGAAGAAAAAGGAAACAAAGAAAAAGAAGAAAATAATAAATAAATAAATAAATAAATAAATAAATAAATAAAAAGCAACAGAAGAAAAAAAGTATACAGTGAGAGGTTCAATACAGAATGGCTAAGGATTCAAGGATTCAAACACATGCTGCTTTAACATTTTTTTGAATTTATACAACGACATCGGTGACTTAAGCGGAGGAGATAGGTTATTCCAAATTGATATGGCAAGGAAAGTAGTCGTTTGCTTGCCGTAATTAGTCCGTGCATTTGGTAACAATAAATTGTTTGACAGAGCAAAACGCGTCATATTATTGTTAGTAATTATGTCCTCAGGAAGGAAATTAACACATCCATATCTATTAATGGCTTTAAAAAGGAAAACCAGGATGTGAAACTTATGTAGGCCCTCAACGGGCAGGATATGCAGTGACTGGAACAATGGCGCAGATGGTTGGCTAAATAAAGAAAAAGTGATATGATTCTTAGTGCTTGCTTTTGCATAGAGATAAGCCTAGAAAGATGAGTTCTGTACGTACTACCCCATGACGTGATACAATAATTAATATGGGAGTGTATAAATGCATAATAGATTGAGAGTAACGTATCTAAATTGAAAAATGGTCGTGTTCTGATAAGTTCTCCTATTCCAAAACCAATTTTGTTAACTACACAGGTGACATGATGATTAAACCTAAAATTCGAGTCAACGATCACACCTAGAAATGTAGCACGACGTGTTTGTGGTATGGCAGCATTATTGATATGTATTGATAAGTCCGAAGGAATTTTTTTTGAGGGGCGTGGAATACCACGAAATTGGTTTTGGACGAATTAATTTTAATAGAATTAATGCGGCTCCAATCCTCTAAGGATCGTAACGACGCGTCAAGATTTGCAATTAGTTCCGAAGATGTGTTACCAGAAGCCATGATGGTTGTGTCGTCGGCGTACAAAAGACATTGGTCTGTATTCAAATAAGAGTGAAGGTCATTAATATATGTTAAAGAAAACAGTGGTCCTAGAATTGAACCTTGGGGCACTCCTTTGTTAATTAGTTTATGAGACGACAATATACCTTCAATACACGCACACTGCATGGTACCTGTCGGATAAATAACTTTTTATCAGGGTTAATGCCGGAACTGTAATGCCATAGCTTTCGAGTTTGGAAAAAAGAATGCAGTGATTAATATTATCGAAGGCTTTGATGTAGTCCACAAAGACCGCTCCAGCTATCAAGCTGTGCTCGAATCCAGTCAGAGAAATATAAGAGGACACTTTCCGTAGACTGTTCACGACGAAAACCAAATTGTAAAGGTGATAGGATGTTAAACTTGGCATAATAAGTGTGTATTTGCATTTCAAGTAATTTTTCTACAACCTTGCTTAGGAAGGGCAGTATAGATATGGGGCGGTAATTCTGCATTTGTGATCGATCACCTTTCTTAAATATAGGAACTACCTTAGCCCGTTTTAATGGTCTGGGAAATACTCCTGTTTAAAAAATTTGATTTATAATGTGACAAAGAGGAACGGAAATAATGTGTTTCACGCTTTTAATGTGAGACGAATGTATATTGTCTAACCCAGGTCCTGTATTATTTAGATTGGTTATTACATCTTGGACTTCATATGGCGTGCATGCGCGCAGGAAAAAAGACTGTGGCTCACGGATTAATGCAGGTGCTTCAACATGCGCCACTGTTTCAGTGGGAGAAAAAAATTCACAATACGCATTCGATATCGTTACTGGATCTTGAAGAGCTGAGTCATCCTTCATGATAGTGGTAATAGATTGTGCACTAGTTTTCGCGTTTAAAAATTGATTAATCAATTTCCATTTTCTTTTTGCATCATTACTACATTCAATAAGTTTTCTTTCAAAATTTTTGCATTTTTAAGAGCATGGTTTAGTTGATCAGATAGAAGCTTGTAGCGGTGCAAAAGGCGCATATTAAATGGTTTCCGTTTAGTTTTTTTGTACAAGTTGTCTTTTTTCCTGAGAGATTTTAGTAGGCTTGGAGAGACCCAGGGACAGCGAGGTGCGCCGTACCTCTTGGTCGTTATGTGTTTTGTACAGGACGTAACTGCGCTTGTTATAATGTATGAGAATTTATCGAACGCAACTTCAGCCTCTGAACTATTAAGAACAGTTGAAAAATCTGCTCGCGCTATTTCATCACTGTATTCCTGCATATTAAGTTTCGTCGTAATGTAATCGGTTTTGTTGTCCTTATAACACAAGTCAAAGTAAAATAAGACTAGATAGTGACCACGTAATGCTTAGAGAAGATCCTAATTGACTTGTATTTTGCAGACCATCTTGTCTCGCACATCATCCGAATGTTGGGCACCAATTTCCTTCGGAGTACGCTCTCACGGAAAAAGTTTATGGTTTGTTTTATGATCACTATGGTGTTTCGAATTTCAGAGACCACGTTCAAATCGTTGATCACAAGGTTCAGTTTGTAACTTGCGCAGTCGAAAAATAGTGTCTTTGGAAGCTGTTTCTGTATTATTCTGTTCACTCCAGCGTCTTTTCCTGCCATAGTAGAGCATACATCGTACCCCTGTCCAACAAGGTTCGAAAGAATAAGTCCGGCATCCGTCAAAAACTTCAAGATCATAGCGGCGATGCAAGCGGCGTTCAGTTGCTCCAGTTCTACAAACCCCATAAACTGCTTTCGAACGCAGGCATCGGTTCCCGCCTTGTCAATGAAGCGAATGACTATAGACATTTGCTTTGTTCATGCAATGTCTGCAGCTTCGTCCGCAAGAACGGAAAAAGCAAACGCTGTATTAGCTTCGGCCACTATTTGCTCTCTCAGGATGTCGCCGCAGATTGTGATGACCTCGTTCTGGACTCGGACGGAAGTGTACTTAGCATTGCCAGCAGAAGATGCGAAGTGTTCCTGAAGTCGAGTACCTCCAGCTTCTACCCAAAAGCCAAGGAGATCATTGAAGACTCCACTGTCAGACTGCTTCCGGCGAATTGGCAAGTCAAGCGTTGCGGAAAAGATAATGGTGGAAACTATCGAAAATAGTTTCTTGCGGTTTCTTTCAACTTGCTCGTGCAGTGCTCTGTTCAGCTGCTGTACAACGGGCTTGTCTGTCATCACATCCATAAAGTTCTTTGAGGCTGCCATTACCTCCTGGCGCCATTAGGATTTTACGTGATCCATGCACGCCTCGTGTACTTTTTTTTGTAGTTACTGAAAGCGCGCAGGATGAAACTACCTTGAGTACCCCGGAAAACATTCGCTGGAAAAGTGACAGCAGAAAAGACAAAGGGCGCCTTTCGCTGTCGCTGAGTGCGCTAGCCAAAGGCCATAAATCTGCCAGCCATTGGTAGCGAAAAGTCCTCTGGTCAGGTGTTACATCTGTCTTAAAGTCGTATGTAACATTTGGCGACCATGGATTAGTAAGAGGCCGTAACTTCAAACAGTCCAGGATGCCCGTGTGTTTAGAGTTGCCCAAGAACTCTCCCAAGCCATATTCTTGAGACAGTTTAGTCGCTTTCTTGCTATTGTCACCGCAATTTATTCCCAAGGAGCGATGAAAGTTTGCATCACTCTGGTCCAATCCCAAGCATTCTGATGAAAGTTTGCATCATTCTGGTCAAATGCTGCAACGTTGTCACATGGAACATTAGAAGATTCGGCCGGGCAGCTGGATAACACTCCGTCAGACACCCGCTGACGTTTGAAGAGGCGTCGGATGGCCGTCATTTGGAGCCGCACAAGGCAAAGCTGACTAGGGAGTTCGTCGTGGTTGATAGCGTTAGAAAATATACACACAATGATTGGAAGGAGAATTTAATAGTGCACGTTGAAAACACAAACGGGTTATATTTACAAGAAAAACTGTTAGCCCTTCCACTGGGGTGGAAATGGAAGACCAGCAAAGCTGTACTACGGTGGGAATTATGTATTTACAATTATGACTATTAAGATGTGATGGTTAATTGGTTATTTGAACTATGAAAGAATGAGAAATAAATATGATCCGGTGGTTTTTAAATTATTTATTGACCACAGGGACCATGTCCTTATGGTCGCTATGGTACAGCGCCATAGGGTGTACGGTAAAAGGTTGGCACGTTCTTCATAAACACGTCACCAACGCCGGGCGCGTTCGATGCGAACGCGGGCAAAACGCCGCCGCCGTCGAGTTCTGCGCGTTGTTTGTGTGACCGCATACAACCACTGGCAGAGGCCAGCAGGGCTGCGCGCATGCGACGCAGTGGGAAAGGAGGAGGTGTTTATTATACATAAGGAAGAGACGCTTAATTCTGCAGCCCATAAGGGAGCACGGCGCAGCGTCGTAGGGGATAGGGGGAGTAGGAGGTAAAGAAAAAGAGAAGAGAGATAGTTCAGGGGGCTCGTCCGCACATGGGTAGGCAGCAGAGGCGGCAGGGACCGGCAAGGGCAGGTACGCTCAGCGGTATGCTGCTATCCCACTCGCCTCCACGAACTCCACGAGGCTGTGTAGTGCGGGGAGATAGTAGCGGGATGGGAACAGCAGGTTGGTCAGTGAGTCAGCAGGAAGTCCCTGCAGTCTATAGGCTCGGGTGACCTTCGAACGTTCCTGTGCTAGGGCTGGACAGGCGCAGAGGAGGTGTTCGAGTGTGTCGGGGTCACCGCATCGTTGGCACGAGGGGGAGGCGCTGCGGCCTTTGGCATGAAGCCTGGCTGCTGTCCATATGCAGCCAGTCCGGAGTCGCAGCAGGGTGGCTCTGTCTCGTCTGGTGAGGCCAGACTCGGGGAGCAGCTCAGGTCCCTTGCCATTTGCCACCCTCGGGTCGGGGTGGATCGCCAGTAGAAGCTGCTTCAGTCGTGGCCTCGAGTAGTCTGAAGCCGCCACTGATCGAGTGAATGTGACTCCTGGGTGGTGGGCAGCTTTAGCGAGGGTGTCCGCCTCCTCGTTACCAGCTATGCCCACATGGGAGGGCAGCCAGTGAAAGGAGACGGACACTCCGGAGGAGGCGAGCGCCGAGAACTTCGCGGTCAAGAGGGACCCCGTCAGTCCAGCTCGATGACAGTTGGAAAGGGACTGCAGCGCCGGTTTGCTGTCGCATAGCACAGCAACCGGCCGTGCGGGAGGGTCCTCAGCCAGGAGGTCAGCCGCCAGGTGAAGCCCCGCCAGCTCCGCCGCTGTCGAACTCGCTGGGAACGGCAGACGGCATTGCCTGTTGATGACTCTGGCAGGGATGACGCACGCCGCTGCTGCTGACCCATCCGGCATCACAGAACCGTCGGTGAACACCTGCAGCCGACCCTCCAGTTGTTCCTGGAGTTTGCAGGATGCTGCCTGCTGCAGAGCGGTCACAGGTGTCCCACGCTTTGTAGCCCCATCGAGGGAGAGGTGGACCTCCGGTGGCCGGTGGTGTGGTGGTGGTGAGGGAACCGCCACTGGTGGGTGAGTCACCATCTGCTCGTAGAGAAGGCAGAGCCCTCCCATCCGTGACGATGGTAGGCTGCGAAGCCGTTCTAGGAGGGCCCTGCCATCAGGTGTCCGGTGTAGCCGGTCCAGGTGTCCCAGCGCTCGCTGGAGCATTCGGAGAGAGAGAGGCCACTCGTTGGCCTCGGCGAGTGTTGCTGCTACTGGGGAATACTTGGGGAGCCCCAGAATGGCCCTCACGGCACCCCTGTGCAGTCCCTCCAGTTGGCATCTCCTGGCTGGAGACAGGTTCACCAATGGGAGGGCGTAGAGGAGAGCAGATGTTGCTGCGGCCTGGTTGAGCCGCAGAGCCCACTTTGTGGTGCATCCACGACCATGCTGCTGAAGCTTGCTGATAGCCCCCTGGACTCGGCGCACTTTGGTCATGGTCGCCTTGGCAGCTGGAATCCAAGTAAGCCGGTGGTCGATGGTGAGCCCCAGGTACCTAACGACCAGATTCCATGGTAGTGCTTTGGCACCAACCTTCAGCTGCTTGACGTACCGACGTGCCGAGGCCACCGGGTGTATCAGGAGGGCCTCCGTCTTGGCAGCACAGACCCTGAGTCCAATGCCTCCTAGGTAGGAGACGACCGCATCCAGGGCCTCCTGCAGCGACCTCCTGATGGCTGGGATCGACCGCCTCGGTCCCCGTACCCAGAGTGCCACATCGTCTGCATAGATGGAGCAGTGGGCCGGGAATCGGGCGGCGGCTGGGAGTGATGCCGGCAATCCTGCCAGTGCCATGTTGAAAAGGAATGGGCTGAGCACTGACCCTTGTGGGACACCTGCTGTGATGTCCCTGGGTTCGCTCAGCCCCCTTCCAACACGGACACGGAAGGTCCTTCCCGACAGGAATGCGGTGACAAAGCCACGGAGGCATCCGATGATGCCGAGTCCGTCCATGGCAGCCTCGACGACTGTATGAGGGAGGCCGTCAAAAGCACTCTCCACATCCAGCAGCACTAGCATGGCCACGTCCCCGCAGGCCTTGGCATCCTCGAGAGTGGCGACGACGTCCGCGATTGAGTCCGCCGTGCAGCGGTAGCACCTGAAGCCCGACTTTTGCTCTGGGAAGAATTGCAGCTGCGCCGCAATCCACTCCAATCGCGCCAGGGCCACTCTCTCCAGCACCTTGCAGGCCGCAGAGGTGAGGGAGACCGGCCTGTACGAAGACAGTGCTGTGGCAGGCTTCCGAGGCTTCAGGATCGGCGCTACCACTGCTGCTCGCCAGCTCTCTGGTATGTCTCCTGTGCTCCAGATGTCGTTGAAGAACTCCAGGAGCCGTTGATGACCGGCCTCCTCCAGATTCCGCAGCATCTGGAACGTGATGCCATCAGCTCCAGGCGTGCTCCGGCGCTTGGTCCTGCTGAGTGCTGCTTCAAGCTCATGAATCCGGATGGACTCGTTACACAGCTCCTGGATCTGTGCAGCCACCCATCCTGGATGATGGCAGGACTCAGGATATGGCAGAGCAGCAGCCGGTGGTGGTGTGGCCAGCAGGGCAGGTATTCTGGCGGCAAACCGATCTGCCAAAAGCTCGGCCAGGGCAGCAGCGCTGATTCCAAGGTGCACGGCAACTGACAGCACCTGACGTGTGGCTTGTGGAACCATTAGCAGGCACTTCAGCAGGCGCCACGCACGGGGACCATCCTGGGTGCGGCTTATAGAAGAGCAGACACCCTCCCAGCTCTGGCGCCGGCGTCTCCGTGCATGGCGTCTGCAAACGGCATCCACGCGGCGGTACCTGGTCCAAAGCTCCGGCCGGGCAGTGCGCAGTGCCTGGCGCTCCGCCCGGCGCCGCTCCGCTCGCAGGGCCAGGTGCCTCAGGTCTGGAACCGGCTGGCCCACCTGTGCTGTCGTGGTGACAGTTGCAGCCCTGGCGCTGTCGACCACCAGCTGGAGGAAGTCTCCGCCGGAGGTGTCCTGATGGCAAAGTCGTCTGAAGGCCCGCCAGTCCACAATGTGGCACTCCCGACTCCTAGGTGTCTTGCCTTGGAATGGAGAGAGCAGGAGAGGCAGGTGGTCAGACCCCCAGGTGTCCGGGAGTGGTGCCCAGGAGTACCGATAGCCCTCTGTGGCCACGCTGATGTCAATGGCCGAGCGGACTGCACGGCCAGAGCGTCGGAGGAACGTAGGTAGGCCGGTGTTCAGGATCTGCAGGCCTAGCTGCTGGAGAACGTCCTGCAGCTCCTTCCCTCGTGGGCAGCACCGTCTACTGCCCCAGGCCGTGTGATGGGCGTTGACGTCCCCGCAAAGTAGGAACTCCCTCCCCAGACGGTGGGCCAGCTGCCGCAGGCATGCAGGATCCCACGGCTGGCCCGGCCTGATGTAGACGGAGGCCACTGTGGTGTCGGTACCCTCAAGGCGCACTCGAACAGCACAGCACTCGAGGGGGCCGCTGACAAGGTCTGCCACGCTCACCTCCGCCTGAACGAGTTCCCTCTTCACGTACACAGCGCAACGAGGTGCGCCCTGCTTATGGCTGTCGTCGAGGCAAGGCACTGCATGGCAATCCGCCCGTACACAGGAGGTTCGGCTGCTGTAACCCACATAGCCAGGGAGGCGCAGTTCCTCAGCAGCTACGTACACCTCCTGCAGAGTGAGCACATCGTACTCGCTCTGCAGGAGATGTAGGGAGAGGTCCGCATGTCGCCGCCGCAGGGAGTTAGTGTTCCACTGGAGGACACTGGGGCGGCGACGACCATTCCTCACCCTATGCGGATCAGCCATGGTGGTTGGCTGTGGTCTGGGCTGCCACTGCCTGCAGGCAGGTGGCTCTCAGTGGATGTTCAGCAGGCAGCAAAGAGCCGACTGCTTGCATGGTCAGCAGGAGATTGGTCACCAGCTGGTCCACCGTAGTCTGGGCCATGGGGGCATCTGGCGGCGTGGTAGTGGAGGCCACAGCAGTCTCTGGAACCCGGCGGCGGGAGGCTCGCGGGGTTGGTACTGGGCGCCGCGAGGGAACGGGGGCACCCCTCACCACACCCGCGTACGATCGCGCCGGAGGTGCGAAGGCCTGCTCCACCTTGCTCTCCTCACGCACCGCGGCTCTGACCGCACGCCTGGAGAGTGCTGTGGTGGAGGAGGCCATGATGGTGACCACACGTCGTTCCTGCTGCCACATGGGACAGGCGGGGGTGTCTGCAGTGTGTGGCCCACTGCAGTTAACACAGTGGACCATCTGGCAAGGGGACCCTGTGGCGTGGCTCTTGCCGCAGCCAATGCAGCCCGTCGGCCACCTGCAGGCTTCCGCCACGTGACCGAAACGACCACACTGCTGGCACTGCAATGGGCGTGGCCTGGCCGGCCTTACCCTGAACCAGAGCTTGAAGAGGCTCACGTGTTCAGGGGGGACCGGTCCGGCAAAACGGATAGTGATGGTGTTGCCCTGCCTGGTTGCAGACACCACCGGGACGCTGCATTCGATGGCCCTCAGGAGGTCCTCGTCTGCAGGCTCTCCGTCCACCCCATGCAGGAAGCCGGTGCTCATCCCGCGCTCAGCCGGCAGGCGGGCAGTAACCGGGATTCCGTGGAGCTCGGTGACCGTCATCAGCTCCTCCAGGCAGGCCCGGGTGGTGGTGTCGGCGGCCACGATGTTGCGCTTGTTGTTCACCCTCACCGCAGCGACACCGGGGCGCGCTGAAAGCGCTGCCGCGAGTACGAGGCGTGGCGCACAACGGAAGGCTCCACCGGGTGCCGAAGGACGGAAAAGCACCGTGCCGACCACCTTAGGGCTCACCGGCAGGGCAGCATTCTCCAGGGCCCTCGTGCGCCGCCGGTCAGCCTTGGAACGAACCAGTTCGAACCCATCTGAGGGTGGTTCTTGGACGCCGGGGGCAGCGTGGTGCACCGTCTTGAGGGCGACCTGGGTCACTGGTGCGTGGCATGGGTCAGCAGCAACCCGTGAGGAAGAAGCCTCTGAAGTGTTAGCAGATTTCTTCGACTTCTGCTGTTTCTTCGTCCTCTTTTTCCCCTGGTTCTGCTGTGCAGAGGTGTGGTGGGGGGACCCCTTCAGGAACTGTGCCGCCTGATGTGCAGAGCCGTGCAGCTTCGAGTCGGGTGGCGTGGAATCTGCGAGCACCATCGGGACCGATCCGATCGGGTGGCGAGCGTCTGTGGTAGCAGACGACGTGGGAGGGAGCTCTCCATCGCCACTATCAGCTGGCGAAGCGCGAGCGTCCGTGGGCGTAAGCAGTGCCGGCGTTTCGGGACGAGCACCATCCTGTGCGGGGGGCAGGGACGATGTGGTGACCGTCGGTCCCGGGAGTCGGAAGACGGCGCTGCTGTCGTCCGTCCGCTCCGAGTGAGGGACGGGTGATACGTGAGCCTCCGAGCAAGGTGGTTGCTTGCGAGGGCAGGCCGATTCGTCCACCTCGCACTCCGCTTCGCGGG